>NC_091224.1:1006751-1116751 GCF_040958095.1 Procambarus clarkii
AGACACAGTGTTTCTGACACACTAGACACAGGGTTTCTGACACACTAGACACAGTGTTTCTGACACACTAGACACAGGGTTTCTGACACACTAGACACAGTGTTTCTGACACACTAGACAGTGTTTCTGACACACTAGACAGTGTTTCTGACACACTAGACACAATATTAACCTAACATTTGTCCCAGAAATAGTGTCAGAAACACAACATAATCTAAGCCACAGTAAATAATTATTTGGATAAAATTGTCAACATTAATCTGGTTCGCACACCCTCCGTCACTATGTGATGGAGTGCGAAAAGATACGTGAATTCAGAGACAATTATATAACAAATGTTCAAGATATATTTAAATATTTAATTCAAAATTATCTGCTACCAGAAATGATAGCCAAATATACCTAGTTATCTATCTGTAGGTAATAACTAAGTGATTGTAACCTATCCACCGCTGCCCACTGGATGGAGGGCGGTGTGCAGGATACACATATCAATTGTGACACTAGCTCTCCACATATGTCAGTTGCTATATTTAGAAACTGTACTTGTGGTTGGTCTCGAGCCCATTATTGATGTGATCATGTGCATTGAATTGTGTAACTAGCTCTTCAAGATTGTAACTTGCTTAGCTAAATGAATTGTGGGGTTCAGTCCCTGAGCCTATTATGTGCCTCTGTAACCCTCTCCACTACCGTCTAATAGATGGGTATGGGGTGCATAATAAGTGCACTAAAGTAAACAAATAATATGAGTTATATTTAGGTCACTAAACTTAAAAAAATGGCTGGAACAAATATCTGGGCAGAAATACTTAGGACATTTAGGTCAAATAATGTTTATATTATGAGTTGCTTTCATTTTTGAAGAACAAACTACATTACTTAAACAGGAAATGCCGAGCCAGACGAGTTTTTTTAGAAATATTTGAAGATTACTAACATAAGCAACATACTATGAACACTACACGAGAAAATACAAATGTTCACACTGTTCTCCAATCTGGAGACACCAACACACAACACGGATAGAAGGAGCCAGGTCGGGAAGGAGGTTACAAAGATCTCACATTTAGCATAACAGGAAAGTTATAATGTGAGAGAAAGCCTTTAGAGTTCCAGGTTTTCAAAACAGCTTATTTTGAAAGGTTGAGGAGACTGTGTGGATGGGTAGATTGGAGGATCTGGACATGGACGGAGGACGTCCATGAGAGATAACATTACTGGACATTCGAATATAATTAAACATTAACGAATTTAAAAACTTTCTGAGAAAAACTTAATTAAGAAAACTTTTTTAATGCCCGGGGGACGAATTATACCAAATACATTAATTAGGCAGAATAATAATGTCCAAAATTTGTTATATTTTGGACTTATGAACTTTAACTGAAAAATGCTGTATACAAATTTAGGAATAATAAAGGTTATCTTGAGCAGCAATTTGTCAAAAATAGCCAATACAAAACTACAAAAACGCTAAACTAAATTATGAAATGCGCACTGTATAGCACTGCAAGCAAAGATGACTTGTTCTTCCTCATATATTAAACAAAGATAATGGACATGACTCGACCATTGAACATGACACATATCAGCTAACTTATAAGAAAGAAATTAAATGGCATTCTAAATCAGTATTTTGTTTCTGTTTACTAATGAAGAACTTTAATACATGCCAGCTGACATAATATAATCACAAGCAAGTACCAGGCCTGGGAGACTATGTAGCTTTCTGCCAAACATATCTACGTGGGTGGGAAAAATGACAAGTTGACTAATTTAATTTAGGCCTCTCCAACCAGCCTATGTCGTCCCATACCCCGGACCAATCCCCCTGCATGGAGGGTGAGGCTTGCCACAAGCATCTGCATTCTAACCTTAGACATTGAATTAAATTAATATTGTTATATTAAGAACATGAATTACTGACTTAGTTATGTTAGGTTAGATTATATGTCTACTTTAGTTTTAACTAAAACAAATACAATCATATATAATATAATGGAAAGCTTTATCGATCTATAAAAACAAAATTAGAAAAATATAGAGATTTAGGAAAACTTGGCTTGTTAGGCAAATCGGGCATTGCATACTAGGCCTAGTAGTGCGTCTGTCTATTAGGACCAACACATACATATAAATCATGATAAGAATAGAACAAAAGTTTAGTTCGTTCGCCTAGCCCTGTAGAGGAGAGATGGAACTTTCACATATGACAAGAAATGAGTGAAATACTGAGGCAACAGCCCGATTCCGTCCTCAGTGAGCCCTTAAACACACTGAAAATTGATAACCTAAACGAATTCTTCACGAACGTGATACCAACATCAAATCGTCTATCAGATGTCCCCCTAACTACACTTGATGTTGAAGTAGTCATAGACAGTATGCCTATGCACTCTGCACCAGGTCCTGAGTCCTGGAACTCCATGTTAATCAAGAACTGTGAAAAAACCACTATCGCAGACCCTAAGCATTTTGTGGAGACGAAGCCTAGATCCTGGTGTCATCCCTGACATACTAAAAACAGCAGAAATATCACCACACCGTAAAGGAGGGAATAAAGCAGAGGCAAAAAACTACAGATCGATGGCATTAATATCACGCATAAAAATCTTTGAAAGAGTGATAAGAAATAAGATCACAAAACACATGGACTCACAGCATCTCCATAACCCTGGACAACATGGTTTCAGACCCTGGCGCTCTTGCCTGTCACAGTTGCTGGACCAATATGACATGGCACTAGATGCCATGGAAGACAAGCAAATCACTAATGTAATTTACACAGATTTGGTAAAAGCCTTTGACAAATGTGACCATGGTGTTAGTGCTCACAAAATGCCTTCAAAATGAATCAAAGAAAAACAAGGAAAATGGATCTACAATTCCCTAACAAACAAAACCTAATGTGTAATAGTCAGCAAGGTACAATCCGGTCCATCAACCGTGAAGAAGTCAGTCCCTTAGGGTTCTGTGCTTGCTCCAGTACTCTTAATCATTCCTATATCAGACATAGACAAGGACTCAAACTATAGCACTGTATCACGAGAGGGAACTAAGGTGGGTAACAAGAACTGGAGCTCGGTAATTGTTTGGATCTTGATTACTGTGTCTAAAATACAGTGGGTTTAAATTTCAGGGAAAATGATTTGGTATTAACGAAGATACGCGAGGGAAGAAAGGTGGAGGACAATAGCTAGAGTTCGATAATTGTTTGGATCTTATTTATTATGTCTGAAATTCAGAGATTTTAAGTTTCATTGAAAATGGTCTAATACTAAAGAAATTGTACAAATAAACTAGGGTTGGGGACAAGAGCTGGAGCTTGGTAACTGCTTTAATTTGATTTACTACCTTTGAAATATGACTGTTTAAAATTTCAGGGAAAATGATTTGTTACTACGAAGATATGAGAGGAGGTTAAGGTGGGGCCTAGGAACTGGAGCTCGGTAACTGACTTGATCTTATTTACTGTGTGCGAAATAAACGGGGTTTTAAATTTCAGGGAAAGTGGTCTGTTAATAAGGAAGTTATACCAGTGAACTAAGGTGGGGGACAGGAGCTGGAGCTCAGTAATTGACTTGATCTTATTTACTGTGTGCGAAATAGAGGGGTTTAAATTTCAGGAAAATTGATGGGTTATTAACGATGATACAAGAGAGAACTAAGGCTGAGGACCAGAGCTGGAGCTCGGTAACTAAATTGTGGTATTGTGCTACGTCTGAAATACTGTGGGTTTAAATTTCAGGGAAATTGCTTTGTTAGTATTGTATCTACGGTAAGGGAATAATAAAGACTAAATTATTGTATTTTACTACGTTTGGAATACATCGGTTATATTTCAGGGAAATTTATATATGACCTAATCAGAATGAGGGAGGCCCCTGAACGAGCATACTAACTCGTAATGTGCCCCTGAACGAGCATACTAACTCTTAATGTGCCCCTGAATGAGCATACTAACTCTTAATGTGCCCCTGACCGAGCATACTAACTCTTAATGTGCCCTTGAACGAGCATACTAACTCGCAATGTTCCCCCTGACCGAGTATACTAACTCGTAATGTGCCCCTGAACGAGCATACTAACCCTTAATGTGCCCCTGAACAAGCACACTAACTCGTAATGTGCCCCTGAACAAGCATACTAACTCGTAATGTGCCCCTGAACAAGCATACTAACTCGTAATGTGCCCCTGAACGAGCATACTAACCCTTAATGTGCCTCTGAACAAGCATACTAACTCGTAATGTGCCCCTGAACGAGCATACTAACTCTTAATGTGCCCCTGAACGAGAATATTGGCTGTCGTATTATTAGCTATTGTTTAGCAAATACTGGGATTAAAATACTGTAATATACTACTGTAAACCAAAATTAGATGACTAAAAAAAATATAAATAAATACGTTTTATTAATGCATATTGAATATATATAAATTATTATGCGGGCAATGACTGGCGGACCGCTTGCATGTAGTCCAATGGTGAGGTGTCGCCTCGGGACAGGTAGCCGGCGGCAGCTTAGGTATTGAGGGTCTCAGGCCTGGGGCAACTAAAGTATCAAAGGTCATATTGAGTTATCTCGGAGGGTTTGTGTCAAACTGATCTGATGACTCGTTTAATGTAAAGAAACTAACATTACGAGGTCAAACATATCAATAGTTGTACGGGAATAGGAATGATGAAAGAGAGGGGTCAGGGGGTAAGGTTGACACAGGTAGAGCGGCTGACCTGATATTAGTATGGGGTAGGCTGGGGGTGGGGCGTCTGGCAGGGGGGCGGGGGGGCGTCTGGCAGGGGGGCTGGGCGGGGGCGTCTGGCAGGGGGGCTGGGCGGGGGCGTCTGGCAGGGGGGGCGGAGGGGGGCTGGGCGGGGGCGTCTGGCAGGGGGGCTGGGCGGGGGCGTCTGGCAGGGGGGCTGGGTGGGGGCGTCTGGCAGGGGGGCTGGGCGGGGGCGTCTGGCAGGGGGGGCGGAGGGGGGGCGTCTGGCAGGGGGGGCGGAGGGGGGCTGGGCGGGGGCGTCTGGCAGGGGGGCTGGGCGGGGGCGTCTGGCAGGGGGGCGGGGGTAGGCTGGGCGGGTCTTCTGGCAGGGGGACGGAGGGGGCCTGGGTGGGCCCTGGCAGGGGGGCGGAGGGGGCTGGTGGGGGCGTCTGGCAGGGGGGCGGAGGGGGGCTGGGGGGAGCGTCTGGCAGGGGAGCGGGGGTAGGCTGGGCGGGGGCGGAGGGGGGCTGGGAGGTCGGAGCAGGTGACGCGGGGTGGGGGGGGCGGAGGGGGGCTGGGAGGTCGGAGCAGGTGACGCGGGGGTGGGGGGGGGGGCGGCCAGGTAATTAACGACATCTGATGTAGACGGATAATGCTACATTTTTAGTTACTTACAGAGCCGGTCCTGAGCCGGTCGGCCGAGCGGACAGCACGCTGGACTTGTGATCCTGTGGTCCTGGGTTCGATCCCAGGCGCCGGCGAGAAACATTGGGCAGAGTTTCTTTCACCCTATGCCCCTGTTACCTAGCAGTAAAATAGGTACCTGGGTGTTAGTCAGCAGTCACGGGCTGCTTCCTGGGGGGTGGAGGCCTGGTCGAGGACCGGGCCGCGGGGACACTAAAAAGCCCCGAAATCATCTCAAGATAACCTCACGATCTCAAGATAGAGACATATACTAGTTTCTAGGTAAGATTTCTACTTAAAAGTATACAGTCTAAAATATCTGTTTATGAACGTAGAGTTTATTCTAGGTAAAATGGGAGCGGACTTAAATTTAAATTTTGCCCCGAGGGGGCGAGTTTATTGAACAGCGCCACTCATCCTGTGAGTGGACACACCGCCATAGTTACAGTATTGGGCAGCGCCACTCATCCTGTGAGTGGACACACCGCCATAGTTACAGTATTGGGCAGCGCCACTTATCCTGTGAGTGGACACACCGCCATAGTTACAGTATTGGGCAGCGCCACTTATCCTGTGAGTGGACACACCGCCATAGTTACAGTATTGGGCAGCGCCACTTATCCTGTGAGTGGACACACCGCCATAGTTACAGTATTGGGCAGCGCCACTTATCCTGTGAGTGGACACACCGCCATAGTGACAGTATTGGGCAGCGTCACTCATCCTGTGAGTGGACACACCGCCATAGTTACAGTATTGGGCAGCGTCACTCATCCTGTGAGTGGACACACCGCCATAGTTACAGTATTGGGCAGCGCCACTTATCCTGTGAGTGGACACACCGCCATAGTGACAGTATTGGGCAGCGCCACTCATCCTGTGAGTGGACACACCGCCATAGTTACAGTATTGGGCAGCGTCACTCATCCTGTGAGTGGACACACCGCCATAGTTACAGTATTGGGCAGCGCCACTCATCCTGTGAGTGGACACACCGCCATAGTTACAGTATTGGGCAGCGACACTCATCCTGTGAGTGGACACACCGCCATAGTTACAGTATTGGGCAGCGCCACTCATCCTGTGAGTGGACACACCGCCATAGTTACAGTATTGGGCAGCGCCACTCATCCTGTGAGTGGACATACCGCCATAGTGACAGTATTGGGCAGCGCCACTCATCCTGTGAGTGGACACACCGCCATAGTTACAGTATTGGGCAGCGTCACTCATCCTGTGAGTGGACACACCGCCATAGTTACAGTATTGGGCAGCGCCACTCATCCTGTGAGTGGACACACCGCCATAGTTACAGTATTGGGCAGCGCCACTCATCCTGTGAGTGGACACACCGCCATAGTGACAGTATTGGGCAGCGCCACTCATCCTGTGAGTGGACACACCGCCATAGTTACAGTATTGGGCAGCGCCACTCATCCTGTGAGTGGACACACCGCCATAGTTACAGTATTGGGCAGCGACACTCATCCTGTGAGTGGACACACCGCCATAGTGACAGTATTGGGCAGCGTCACTCATCCTGTGAGTGGACACACCGCCATAGTGACAGTATTGGGCAGCGCCACTCATCCTGTGAGTGGACACACCGCCATAGTTACAGTATTGGGCAGCGCCACTCATCCTGTGAGTGGACATACCGCCATAGTGACAGTATTGGGCAGCGCCACTCATCCTGTGAGTGGACACACCGCCATAGTTACAGTATTGGGCAGCGCCACTCATCCTGTGAGTGGACACACCGCCATAGTGACAGTATTGGGCAGCGTCACTCATCCTGTGAGTGGACACACCGCCATAGTTACAGTATTGGGCAGCGCCACTCATCCTGTGAGTGGACATACCGCCATAGTGACAGTATTGGGCAGCGCCACTCATCCTGTGAGTGGACACACCGCCATAGTTACAGTATTGGGCAGCGCCACTCATCCTGTGAGTGGACACACCGCCATAGTTACAGTATTGGGCAGCGCCACTCATCCTGTGAGTGGACACACCGCCATAGTGACAGTATTGGGCAGCGCCACTCATCCTGTGAGTGGACACACCGCCATAGTTATAGTATTGGGCAGCGCCACTTATCCTGTGAGTGGACATACCGCCATAGTGACAGTATTGGGCAGCGCCACTCATCCTGTGAGTGGACACACCGCCATAGTTACAGTATTGGGCAGCGCCACTCATCCTGTGAGTGGACACACCGCCATAGTTACAGTATTGGGCAGCGCCACTTATCCTGTGAGTGGACATACCGCCATAGTGACAGTATTGGGCAGCGCCACTCATCCTGTGAGTGGACACACCGCCATAGTTACAGTATTGGGCAGCGCCACTTATCCTGTGAGTGGACATACCGCCATAGTGACAGTATTGGGCAGCGCCACTCATCCTGTGAGTGGACACACCGCCGTAGTGACAGTATTGGGCAGCGCCACTCATCCTGTGAGTGGACACACCGCCATAGTGACAGTATTGGGCAGCGCCACTCATTCTGTGAGTGGACACACCGCCATAGTTACAGTATTGGGCAGCGCCACTCATCCTGTGAGTGGACACACCGCCATAGCAGCATGTACAACACTCCCCAATAGGAAGAAAACCCGCTGGGTTGTTCATCCTGTCACTTGTACCCAGACACAGCTGGGACTTGCTTAACTGTCTCAAGTGAACAGCTCCTCAAACAAGAAGATTAACATCTATCAACCCTTAAAAGCTTACGTTATCTTGCGGGTGCAAAATGGGGGAATCTTTTAAGAACATTATCAATATTTGACAAATAGTGTTTCCTAACTTAACAATGTGGGGTTTATTATTCTACACATAGTTCTGATGTCTCTCAGGTGTTCACATTGACGTAGATAGTGGTCAAGGCGGTGTCCATCACTCTCACCATTGACGTAGATAGTTGTCAAGGCGGTGTCTCAGGTGTTCACATTGACGTAGATAGTTGTCAAGGCGGTGTCTCAGGTGTTCACATTGACGTAGATAGTTGTCAAGGCGGTGTCCGTCACTCTCACCATTGACGTAGATAGTTGTCAAGGCGGTGTCTCAGGTGTTCACATTGACGTAGATAGTGGTCAAGGCGGTGTCTCAGGTGTTCACATTGACGTAGATAGTGGTCAAGGCGGTGTCTCAGGTGTTCACATTGACGTAGATAGTGGTCAAGGCGGTGTCTCAGGTGTTCACATTGACGTAGATAGTGGTCAAGGCGGTGTCTCAGGTGTTCACATTGACGTAGATAGTTGTCAAGGCGGTGTCTCAGGTGTTCACATTGACGTAGATAGTGGTCAAGGCGGTGTCTCAGGTGTTCACATTGACGTAGATAGTGGTCAAGGCGGTGTCTCAGGTGTTCACATTGACGTAGATAGTGGTCAAGGTGGTGTCCGTCACTCTCACCATTGACGTAGATAGCGGTCAAGGCGGTGTCCGTCACTCTCACCATTGACGTAGATAGTTGTCAAGGCGGTGTCTCAGGTGTTCACATTGACGTAGATAGCGGTCAAGGCGGTGTCCGTCACTCTCACCATTGACGTAGATAGTTGTCAAGGCGGTGTCCATCACTCTCACCATTGACGTAGATAGCGGTCAAGGCGGTGTCCGTCACTCTCACCATTGACGTAGATAGTTGTCAAGGCGGTGTCCATCACTCTCACCATTGACGTAGATAGCGGTCAAGGCGGTGTCCGTCACTCTCACCATTGACGTAGATAGTGGTCAAGGCGGTGTCCGTCACTCTCACCATTGACGTAGATAGTGGTCAAGGCGGTGTCTCAGGTGTTCACATTGACGTAGATAGTGGTCAAGGCGGTGTCTCAGGTGTTCACATTGACGTAGATAGTGGTCAAGGCGGTGTCTCAGGTGTTCACATTGACGTAGATAGTGGTCAAGGCGGTGTCCGTCACTTTCACCATTGACGTAGATAGTGGTCAAGGTGGTGTCCATCACTCTCACCATTGACGTAGATAGCGGTCAAGGCGGTGTCCGTCACTCTCACCATTGACGTAGATAGTGGTCAAGGCGGTGTCCGTCACTCTCACCATTGACGTAGATAGTGGTCAAGGCGGTGTCCGTCACTCTCACCATTGACGTAGATAGTTGTCAAGGCGGTGTCCATCACTCTCACCATTGACGTAGATAGTGGTCAAGGCGGTGTCCATCACTCTCACCATTGACGTAGATAGTTGTCAAGGCGGTGTCCGTCACTCTCACCATTGACGTAGATAGTTGTCAAGGCGGTGTCCATCACTCTCACCATTGACGTAGATAGTGGTCAAGGCGGTGTCCATCACTCTCACCATTGACGTAGATAGTTGTCAAGGCGGTGTCCGTCACTCTCACCATTGACGTAGATAGTTGTCAAGGCGGTGTCCATCACTCTCACCATTGACGTAGATAGTGGTCAAGGCGGTGTCCGTCACTCTCACCATTGACGTAGATAGTTGTCAAGGCGGTGTTCGTCACTCTCACCATTGACGTAGATAGCGGTCAAGGCGGTGTCCGTCACTCTCACCATTGACGTAGATAGTGGTCAACGCGGTGTCCGTCACTCCCACCATTGACGTAGATAGTTGTCAAGGCGGTGTTCGTCACTCTCACCATTGACGTAGATAGTGGTCACCGCGGTGTCCGTCACTCCCACCATTGACGTAGATAGTTGTCAAGGCGGTGTTCGTCACTCTCACCATTGACGTAGATAGTGGTCAAGGCGGTGTCCGTCACTCTCACCATTGACGTAGATAGTGGTCAAGGCGGTGTCCATCACTCTCACCATTGACGTAGATAGTGGTCAAGGCGGTGTCCGTCACTCTCACCATTGACGTAGATAGTGGTCAAGGCGGTGTCCGTCACTCTCACCACACATTTTGCCCCGGACTTTTTATAACATTTTCTTAAACTTGTAAAATCTCTGAAATTATTTTTCACAGTGAACCCGACGGCATAAACGTCCCGTCTAAACACTTATAAGGTCACCTGACGCCGTGTGGACGACTGGGAGACATGTCCCCGGGACCCCTGTGACCCATGGACGACTTTTGTCCTGTGACACATGGACGACTTTTGTCCTGTGACACATGGACGACTGTTGACCTGTGACACTTGGACGACTTTTGATCTGTGACACATGGACGACTTTTGACCTGTGACACATGGACGACTTTTGTCCTGTGACACATGGACGACTTTTGTCCTGTGACACATGGACGACTGTTGACCTGTGACACATGGACGACTGTTGACCTGTGACACATGGACGACTTTTGATCTGTGACACATGGACGACTTTTGACCTGTGACACATGGACGACTTTTGACCTGTGACACATGGACGACTTTTGTCCTGTGACACATGGATGACTTTTGTCCTGCGACACATGGACGACTTTTGACCTGTGTCACATGGACGACTTTTGTCCTGTGACACATGGACGACTGTTGACCTGTGACACATGGATGACTTTTGTCCTGCGACACATGGACGACTTTTGTCCTGCGACACATGGACGACTTTTGACCTGTGTCACATGGACGACTTTTGTCCTGTGACACATGGACGACTGTTGACCTGTGACACATGGATGACTTTTGTCCTGCGACACATGGACGACTTTTGACCTGTGTCACATGGACGACTTTTGTCCTGTGACACATGGACGACTGTTGACCTGTGACACATGGACGACTTTTGACCTGTGACACATGGACGACTTTTGTCCTGTGACACATGGACGACTTTTGTCCTGGTGTTGTAATCCACAAGTTAGTAGGAATTATTAGCTAGAGGATCATTACTACAACACTTAACGAATGATGATTGAAAGTACATGTAAGTAGACAGACTATGGATCACATATCTAAGAAAGGTCAATGGATTAAGACCGAAGCTGTTTAGCCAAATTAATAATTCCTGGAAAGAGGAATTATTCTTCGTCAGGCTTCTAGGATCAAGGTTACCGCTCTAGGGATAAGGTTAATCGGATTATACCTTCCTTGAGAGGAGTGGTGAAATGATTGAGGCCATGGATGGCTGGAGGCAGTCTGATTGTGGGAGTGGAACTGGGAAGTCCTCCGCATCTCCGGTTGTGGCAGCAGCGAAGTGTAGCAGACAGCTATGCGAGAGCCTGTTGTGATCTTAGTGACCAAGTTAAGTCTGCAGTATGTGAGTATTGAATGTAAGACTAACCGGGTGTGGAGCGTTGTAGTAATCATTCCGTATTAGGGACTTAGGCGGAAGTTACGAGTGTGGGTGGTGACCGCGGAGGTCAAGTGGTCTATGGGTATTGGAAGTGTATTGACCTAATAGAGTATGTTAATTAATATAGTATTATTTGTCAGAGTCATAATGACTTTGTAATTAAATGACAAAACCCGACGGCCTTTAAATACCTTCCGTATGTTCATTCATTGTGTTCCAGTACAAACCTAGTGGTACGCCTCAAGGGTCTGGTGTGTGGAGGAGTACACGGTGGTAGTAACGGTTGCTGAGGCAAGGTGTTATGTGTTGTGTAATCGCTGTGTTCGGAATGAACCGGGGTTCAGCGTCACGACATATTTGGTGGCAGCGCAAACAGGTTTTGGAACACTGTGCGAGATGAAGGAAGTGTGGTTCTGGTTTAGTTGGTGAGGGAATGTTCGGGAAATGGTAGACGTCGGGTTGTGGTGAGAACGGGGGTTACTAGACGGACGAAAGAAGGGTCAGGTGAGACCAGGTCAGAGGAGTTAGTTAATTAAAGGGACTAGGCCATTGTGGGGCACATGTGGGGTTTATTTCTTTCTTTCCAGATTCCCGCAACGAGAGACGGCTAAGATGCAAGTTTGGACCACTGAAGCATCGGGATCCAAAACAAGTGCAGTGTTCGTAGTGTGGATTATACAGCGTGGCGAGGTAAACTAGCGCGGGTGAACGTGGGCCAGCGTGGGCCATGTGCGGGCCAAGCGATGGGTGGGCCAAGCGAGCCGCACCTTGGAGCTTGTTTTATATTGTTGGTAAGGCGGAAATAGTGAGAAACCGTTGCTAAGGTGAAATTAATCGTGAAAACTACGTAATTTAAAGTTAATTAAATTTCACGTAAAGTGTAAACCTAATATTTTAAAGATAATTAAATATTACGTAAAGATTCGAGCGATTTCAGGCGTTACATCGAACAGAAAATAGGCGAAGTGAATTGTGAACTTCTAGGCATAGCGAGCGACGCGTAATTTGACGTCTGGGGTTCGATGTCTCGTGTACCGTGGAGAGGTCCATGGAGATTTTTAGTGGGTGCAGGTAGCATTATGGAGAGTGTTACCTTGGCGTGTCCCGTTGGTGGGGGTGTGTGGCGCCGGGAGTGTAGTGCATGGTTGTGGATTGGCGTTTGTACGCCGGGGTGTGTAGTGTAATGCACGTGTAGTGGCTTATTAGACGCCAGCGTAATGCATAGTAATTACCGTAGTGTAATGTGCATGTTTTGACTGTTGATATTATGGATGTAGTATAGTGCATGACATTGTTGGCATTGTACCGCCAAGGTGTAGCATGAGTAGCATAACTAGTTGTTGTAACACTGGGTGTATTGTAGACATTAACGTTGAAGTCTGTTAACGCTGGTGGTAGTGTGTGGCGGGTGGCCACTACACAAGATATTATACCTGACGACTGTGGGTCAGGTAATTAACGGATTACCAGAGAAAAGGGACAGTGTGTGTTGCGTTTGGTGATGTCTCGTGGTGTTTTGATGCGCTCTGGCGCAAGGCATATGCCTGTGGTGGTGATGGTGTTGAGGGCGTTGGAGACGCCGTGTGTTGTGTTGATGGCGTTGGGGACGCCGTGTGTTGTGTTGATGGCGTTGGGGACGCCGTGTGTTGTGTTGATGGCGTTGGGGACGCCGTGTGTTGTGTTGATGGCGTTGGGGACGCCAGGTGTTGTGTTGATGGCGTTGGGGACGCCGGGTGTTGTGTTGATGGCGTTGGGGACGCCGTGTGTTGTGTTGATGGCGTTGGGGACGCCGGGTGTTGTGTTGAGGGCGTTGGAGACGCCGGGTGTTGTGTTGAGGGCGTTGGGGACGCCGTGTGTTGTGTTGAGGGCGTTGGGGACGCCGTGTGTTGTGTTGAGGGCGTTGGGGACGCCGTGTGTTGTGTTGAGGGCGTTGGGGACGCCGTGTGTTGTGTGAGGGCGTTGGGGACGCCGTGTGTTGTGTTGAGGGCGTTGGGGACGCCGTGTGTTGTGTTGAGGGCGTTGGGGACGCCGTGTGTTGTGTTGAGGGCGTTGGGGACGCCGTGTGTTGTGTTAAGGGCGTTGGGGGACGCCGTGTGTTGTGTTGAGGGCGTTGGGGACGCCGTGTGTTGTGTTGAGGGCGTTGGGGACGCCGGGTGTTGTGTTGAGGGCGTTGGGGACGCCGTGTGTTGTGTTGAGGGCGTTGGGGACGCCATTGGGTGGTGTAGTGTAGTGGCGTTTGGACGCCTGGTATGGAGTGTGGTGTTGTGGAGTATATGGTGGCGCAGGGGCGCCAGGTAGTGGTCGGTAAGGTGAGTATTGGCGTAGCAAGGTCGGTGCGTTAGGACGCAGGAAGTGGTTGTGGGGATGTGTGGCGTTATATTGAGGTCATCAGTGGTTGGGATGACCAGAGGTAATGGTGTGTCGGAGTGGGTAAGTCTTATGGATAAGATGAAATGTGGATAATTGCCGAGTTGGTGGCTGCACTAGGCGAGCCAAGTCGATATATCTAGCAACACTCATAAAAGACTAATAAAAATTCATTATTCTCATTAAAATTTTCATTAATTGTGTCGGAGTGGGTAAGTCTTAGGGATAAGATTACAATGTAGAATTTCAAAATTTCAGGTGTTGGTGGTTGCAGTGGACAAGCGAAGTAGATATACTAATTTCTTATTAAGTTGTTAAAGGAATCTCGCTAGAGGCGAGCCAGTGGCAGTATGATGTTTTAGTGACATAAGTGTGAAATTATTTTAATGAGGTATTTATTGTGATAATGTATGTGTATGTATATACTGTATATTACCTCATCGGCACCATTACTGAGTGTTAGGCTTGAGAAGGTCCCCCGGGATCATGTCACAGAGCTTCAGGTAGAGTAGAAGGGAAGCTATGAGGCTACACTCAGTAATTCTAGAGAAAAAAAAAAGGGGGAGGAAGTGAAGCCAACGTGACGTTATAGGCGAAATTCGCCCCCTGACATCAAAGCAGGGATAAGGGCCAGCTGCAATGGTTTTGCAGCTGCGCTCAGGCTATATACGGGGAGAGAGTAAGGAGCCGAGGGGGTTACGTGATAATGGGATTGAGCCAGGGGGCTCCGAGGGAATATTTTGCAGGTACAGCGGTCGGGAAGGTGTGAATACAGGTGGACACACTCTGGGCGGATGGGCCTAGACCAGAGAGCTGTGAGGGATCTACAGCGTTCTGGGATTGGTGCCCTGGAACGAGACGTCAGCACAGACCCAAGGGAACATGACCCTGGGGTAGGAATCTCCGTTGCTCTGGAGACCAGGATCACGTTAGCTCAGAGCAACGATGGGACATTGACAACATTCACCAGGCTGGACAGCCTGGGTTTTGTCTGGGTCATGGAGGATCTATGACCTAGCAACCATGGGACACGAAGACAAGAGAAGTGATGCTGCCAATTGTGGAGGAGGCCAGTGAAACATTGTGTGATTATTGTAAGCCCTTATGTCAACAGTACAGGGCAAGATGTTAAATTGTAATTAACTTATTACTAAGGATGAAGAACCTTAGATATATATGTGTTGTGTATATATTAATGACTAGTGTCATTTCTGTTTAAGTGCCAGCATTCTGGTCCATGTAATTTTATGGTTATGTTTGTATGTAATTATATGTCAGCAGTTTAGGTATATGTGCATTGTTGGAGATGGGAAAAATTATTACAGACTAATTTACCTGTGCTATGATGTGAATATAATGTATATGTTGGAGAAGTGTTGTGAGTCATGTCGGGGAAAATTTTAATTTATTTCATCGTGTGTATGATGAACTTATTGGATGATTTTTTAGTTGTACACATATGGTGGGTGCATCCTCCAGGTCCTTGCACTAATGGAACCATTGCAATGATGCATATGGGGACATATGCGTGTTTAAGGAGGGGAGTGGTGTTGTAATCCACAAGTTAGTAGGAATTATTAGCTAGAGGATCATTACTACAACACTTAACGAATGATGATTGAAAGTACATGTAAGTAGACAGACTATGGATCACATATCTAAGAAAGGTCAATGGATTAAGACCGAAGCTGTTTAGCCAAATTAATAATTCCTGGAAAGAGGAATTATTCTTCGTCAGGCTTCTAGGAACAAGATTACCGCTCTAGGGATAAGGTTAATCGGATTATACCTTCCTCAAGAGGCGTGGTGAAATGATTGAGGCCATGGATGGCTGGAGTCAGTCTGATTGTGGGAGTGGAACTGGGAAGTCCTCCGCATCTCCGGTTGTGGCAGCAGCGAAGTGTAGCAGACAGCTATGCGAGAGCCTGTTGTGATCTTAGTGACCAAGTTAAGTCTGCAGTATGTGAGTATTGAATGTAAGACTAACCGGGTGTGGAGCGTTGTAGTAATCATTCCGTATTAGGGACTTAGGCGGAAGTTACGAGTGTGGGTGGTGACCGCGGAGGTCAAGTGGTCTATGGGTATTGGAAGTGTATTGACCTAATAGAGTATGTTAATTAATATAGTATTATTTGTCAGAGTCTATTCTTTGTAATTAAATGACAAAACCCGACGGCCTTTAAATACCTTCCGTATGTTCATTCATTGTGTTCCAGTACAAACCTAGTGGTACGCCTCAAGGGTCTGGTGTGTGTAGGAGTCCACGGTGGTAGTAACGGTTGCTGAGGCAAGGTGTTATGTGTTGTGTAATCGCTGTGTTCGGAATGAACCGGGGTTCAGCGTCACGACACTGTGACACATGGACGACTTTTGTCCTGTGACACATGGACGACTTTTGTCCTGTGACACATGGACGACTTTTGTCCTGTGACACATGGACGACTTTTGTCCTGTGACACATGGACGACTTTTGTCCTGTGACACATGGACGACTTTTGTCCTGTGACACATGGACGACTGTTGACCTGTGACACATGGACGACTGTTGACCTGTGACACATGGACGACTTTTGTCCTGTGACACATGGACGACTGTTGACCTGTGACACATGGACGACTTTTGACCTGTGACACATGGACGACTGTTGACCTGTGACACATGGACGACTGTTGACCTGTGACACATGGACTTTTGACCTGTGACACATGGACGACTGTTGACCTGTGACACATGGACGACTGTTGACCTGTGACACATGGACGACTGTTGACCTGTGACACATGGACGACTGTTGAACTGTGACACATGGGACGACTGTTGACCTGTGACACATGGACGACTGTTGACCTGTGACACATGGACGACTGTTGACCTGTGACACATGGACGACTGTTGACCTGTGACACATGGACGACTGTTGACCTGTGACACATGGACGACCTGTTGACCTGTGACACATGGACGACTGTTGACCTGTGACACATGGACGACTGGTGACCTGTGACACATGGACGACTTTTGTCCTGTGACACATGGACGACTTTTGTCCTGTGACACATGGAACGACTTTTGTCCTGTGACACATGGACGACTTTTGTCCTGTGACACATGGACGACTGTTGACCTGTGACACATTGACGACTGTTGACCTGTGACACATTGACGACTTTTGTCCTGTGACACATTGACGACTTTTGTCCTGTGACACATGGACGACTTTTGTCCTGTCACACATGGACGACTTTTGACCTGTGACACATGGACGACTTTGACCTGTGACACATGGACGACTTTTGACCTGTGACACATGGACGACTTTTGACCTGTGACACATGGACGACTTTTGACCTGTGACACATGGACGACTTTTGTCCTGTGACACATGGACCGACTTTGTCCTGTCACACATGGACGACTTTTGTCCTGTGACACATTGACGACTTTTGTCCTGTGACACATGGACGACTTTTGTCCTGTCACACATGGACGACTTTTGACCTGTGACACATGGACGACTGTTGACATGTGACACATGGACGACTGTTGACCTGTGACACATGGACGACCTGTTGACCTGTGACACATGGACGACTGCTGACCTGTGACACATGGACGACTTTTGTCCTGTGACACATGGACGACTTTTGACCTGTGACACATGACGACTGTTGACCTGTGACACATGGACGACTGTTGACCTGTGGACACATGGACGACTGCTGACCTGTGACACATGGACGACTTTTGTCCTGTGACACATGGACGACTTTTGACCTGCGACACATGGACGGACTTTTGACCTGCGACACATGGACGACTGCTGACCTGTGACACATGGACGACTTTTGTCCTGTGACACATGGACGACTTTTGACCTGTGACACATGGACGACTTTTGTCCTGTGACACATGGACGACTGTTGACCTGTGACACATGGACGACTTTTGTCCTGTGACACATGGCGACTTTTGACCTGTGACACATGGACGACTTTTGTCCTGTGACACATGGACGACTTTTGTCCTGTGACACATGGACGACTTTTGACCTGTGACACATGGACGACTGTTGACCTGTGACACATGGACGACTGTTGACCTGTGACACATGGACGACTTTTGTCCTGTGACACATGGACGACTTTTGTCCTGTGACAGCATGGACGACTTTTGTCCTGTGACACATGGACGTCAGGTTAAAAAAAATCGTCGCTACGACTTCATCCCTTCTACCCACCTACACCCCCGGGTGTGTCTGGGTCACCACCTACACCCCCGGGTGTGTCTGGGTCACCACCTACACCCACGGGTGTGTCTGGGTCACCACCTACACCCCCGGGTGTGTCTGGGTCACCACCTACACCCCCGGGTGTGTCTGGGTCACCACCTACACCCTCGGGTGTGTCTGGGTCACCACCTACACCCTCGGTGTGTCTGGGTCACCACCTACACCCTCGGGTGTGTCTGGGTCACCACCTACACCCCCGGGTGTGTCTGGGTCACCACCTACACCCCCGGGTGTGTCTGGGTCACCACCTACACCCACGGGTGTGTCTGGGTCACCACCTACACCCCCGGGTGTGTCTGGGTCACCACCTACACCCCCGGGTGTGTCTGGGTCACCACCTACACCCTCGGGTGTGTCTGGGTCACCACCTACACCCTCGGGTGTGTCTGGGTCACCACCTACACCCTCGGGTGTGTCTGGGTCACCACCTACACCCCCGGGTGTGTCTGGGTCACCACCTACACCCCCGGGTGTGTCTGGGTCACCACCTACACCCCCGGGTGTGTCTGGGTCACCACCTACACCCCCGGGTGTGTCTGGGTCACCACCTACACCCTCGGGTGTGTCTGGGTCACCACCTACACCCCCGGGTGTGTCTGGGTCACCACCTACACCCCCGGGTGTGTCTGGGTCACCACCTACACTCCCGGGTGTATCTGGGTCACCACCTACACCCTCGGGTGTGTCTGGGTCACCACCTACACCCCCGGGTGTGTCTGGGTCACCACCTACACCCCCGGGTGTGTCTGGGTCACCACCTACACCCTCGGGTGTGTCTGGGTCACCACCTACACCCCCGGGTGTGTCTGGGTCACCACCTACACCCCCGGGTGTGTCTGGGTCACCACCTACACCCCCCGGGTGTGTCTGGGTCACCACCTACACCCTCGGGTGTGTCTGGGTCACCACCTACACCCTCGGGTGTGTCTGGGTCACCACCGACACCCCTCGGGTGTGTCTGGGTCACCACCTACACCCCCGGGTGTGTCTGGGTCACCACCTACACCCCCGGGTGTGTCTGGGTCACCACCTACACCCTCGGGTGTGTCTGGGTCACCACCTACACCCTCGGGTGTGTCTGGGTCACCACCTACACCCCCGGGTGTGTCTGGGTCACCACCTACACCCTCGGGTGTGTCTGGGTCACCACCTACACCCCTCGGGTGTGTCTGGGTCACCACCTACACCCCCGGGTGTGTCTGGGTCACCACCTACACCCCCGGGTGTGTCTGGGTCACCACCTACACCCCCCGGGTGTGTCTGGGTCACCACCTACACCCCCGGGTGTGTCTGGGTCACCACCTACACCCCCGGGTGTGTCTGGGTCACCACCTACACCCCCGGGTGTGTCTGGGTCACCACCTACACCCCCGGGTGTGTCTGGGTCACCACCTACACCCCTCGGGTGTGTCTGGGTCACCACCTACACCCCCTGGTGTGTCCTGGGTCACCACCTACACCCCTGGTGTGTCTGGGTCACCACCTACACCCCCTGGTGTGTCTGGGTCACCACCTACACCCCGGGTGTGTCTGGGTCACCACCTACACCCCCGGGTGTGTCTGGGTCACCACCTACACCCTCGGGTGTGTCTGGGTCACCACCTACACCCTCGGGTGTGTCTGGGTCACCACCTACACCCCTCGGGTGTGTCTGGGTCACCACCTACACCCCTGGTGTGTCTGGGTCACCACCTACACCCCCTGGTGTGTCTGGGTCACCACCTACACCCCTCGGGTGTGTCTGGGTCACCACCTACACCCCTCGGGTGTGTCTGGGTCACCACCTACACCCTCGGGTGTGTCTGGGTCACCACCTACACCCCCGGGTGTGTCTAGGTCACCACCTACACCCTCGGGTGTGACTGTGTCCCTACATACTCCCGTTGAGTTGGTACTTACCTAGCAGTTCTTACCTATTATTATCTACGGGGGAGTTTGGTGTAGTTCTTCATGCCCCGCCTGTTACCCTTTTAATTGTCTCGTTTCAGCTTTTTCTGCTCGGACATCCAAATTCTTTGTCGAATCACGTGATAAAGTTGTGGATGGAGGTGGCTTCCACAACATCCTTTTTTAGAGCTTTTCACTTGTTAACTACCCGATCATGGTATGAGTACTTTCTTACGTCCCTTCGGCTCATTTGCGTTTTCAGCCACCACCTGTGTCCTCTTGTGTCTACTTTCTCTCAGTCTTGAACAGGCAATTCCTCAATTCTTCAACGTAATTCACACAATAAAACAATCTAATAGGAGGTACAGGTGTTTTGTTAGTACAGGTGTTTCAGAGGTTGCATGGCGCATCACCTTTCTTTTAATGACGTCTTCAACATAACCGTTAGAGAACCCATTGTTAACTAGGACCTGCCTTACCCTACAGAGTTCTTCGTCGACCTGCTTCCAACCAGAGCGGTGAGTGAGAGCCCGGTCGATTTAAGCGTTGACAACACTCCGCTTGTATCTGTCTGGGCAGTCACTATTGGCATTAAGGCACATTCCTATGTTCGTTTTCTTAGTGTTGTACAGCAGTTTGGAAGCCACCATTCCTTTCCGCGACTGTTACATTTAGAAAGGGAAATTTCGCATCACTCTCCATCTCGTAAGAGAAACTTAACACCGAATTTTGCTGTCAATTACACACTTTATCTTTACCCGTTACCATATGAGCTAACGTCAGGCCGTTACCTTCGCCCGGCGCCGTTTTCACCAGTGTTCACACACCAAAGTCACCAAAACGCTTTGACACACTCGTTGTTGCAGATGGTATTTTCACGTGTTTTCTTCATTTGTTACAGAACCTTTTTGCCTCCATCTCTTTCATCTGCTTCTTGTCTTCATCTGTTCTATCCACTGACTATGTTCCTTACCAGCAACCGTTACCTCTAGCATTACCTCCGTCCGTTACCTCTAGCCTTACCTCCATCCGTTACCTCTAGCATTACCTCCATCCGTTACCTCAACTGGCAGCTTACCTCTGTTGTGGCCACCAATTACCGCCATCCATTACAACTGCTGGTAATCTCCCCCCGCGTTCCCTCATTACTTCCCACCATTAACCTCAACTCATTAACCAAACAGCTTTTTGCTCCCTTCCTCACCTGTGCCTCTTCCTCCTCCCTCCCCATGTCCCACCACGCACATCTCTGGATAACAGGCACCTTCGGATAACAGCCACCTCTGGATAACAGCCACCTATTGATAACAGCCACCTCTGGATAACAGCCACCTCTGGATAACAGCCACCTATTGATAACAGCCACCTATTGATAACAGCCACCTCTGGATAACAGCCACCTCTGGATAACAACATTCAATCTAGAAAATAAACATCAATATGAAAACGAATCATCTTATCTTCCAGGCTTCATGTTATTATCATCAAGCTCTGTAGATAAGAAACAAATTTGTAGATGCATCAACTCGAAAGCCATGTAAATAGCCATGTAAATACCAACAACTAACCGTGTAAATACCAACAACTAACCATGTAAATACCAACAACTAACCATGTAAATACCAACAACTAACCGTGTAAATAGCAACAACTAACCATGTAAATACCAACAACTAACCGTGTAAATACCAACAACTAACCATGTAAATACCAACAACTAACCATGTAAATACCAACAACTAACCATGTAAATACCAACAACTAACCGTGTAAATACCAACAACTAACCATGTAAATACCAACAACTAACCGTGTAAATACCAACAACTAACCATGTAAATACCAACAACTAACCGTGTAAATACCAACAACTAACCATGTAAATACCAACAACTAACCGTGTAAATACCAACAACTAACCATGTAAATACCAACAACTAACCGTGTAAATACCAACAACTAACCATGTAAATACCAACAACTAACCATGTAAATACCAACAACTAACCGTGTAAATACCAACAACTAACCATGTAAATACCAACAACTAACCAGTGTAAATACCAACAACTAACCATGTAAATACCAACAACTAACCATGTAAATACCAACAACTAACCAGTGTAAATACCAACAACTAACCATGTAAATACCAACAACTAACCATGTAAATACCAACAACTAACCAGTGTAAATACCAACAACTAACCATTGTAAATAGCAACAACTAACCATGTAAATACCAACAACTAACCGTGTAAATACCAACAACTAACCATGTAAATACCAACAACTAACCATGTAAATACCAACAACTAACCGTGTAAATACCAACAACTAACCGTGTAAATACCAACAACTAACCATGTAAATACCAACAACTAACCATGTAAATACCAACAACTAACCGTGTAAATACCAACAACTAACCATGTAAATAGGCAACAACTAACCATGTAAATACCAACAACTAACCGTGTAAATACCAACAACTAACCATGTAAATACCAACAACTAACCATGTAAATACCAACAACTAACCGTGTAAATACCAACAACTAACCGTGTAAATACCAACAACTAACCATGTAAATACCAACAACTAACCATGTAAATACCAACAACTAACCGTGTAAATACCAACAACTAACCATGTAAATAGCAACAACTAACCGTGTAAATACCAACAACTAACCATGTAAATACCAACAAATAGCCACAACGACTAGCAAAAGCCATGTAAATAATCGCAAACCACGTTGAAAATGGCTGTAAATAAGAGCAATGTGGTTATAAAGGCAGCGTCTGAGAGAAGAGCACTGCAGCTTGACGCTCCAAGACTCTGTGCTTCTGCTACAGAGCAAACTCGTCTCTATATCACAGAGACTAATTGATGGATGGGCCACTGCTGTGGGGGAATTTTATCCACCATTTAATCTCATGTAATATTTAATTAAATAATGAATTAAAAATACACTTAGAGAAGTGGACTGTAAAAACTTTTATATATAGTGGAGTGATTCCCCTACACATCTTTTGGGGATGGGGGTAAATTAAATAATATTAAACTACGTATAACATAGATATGGGTTAATGTCATTAATAAATCAGAAATGAATTACAGCATGGTGTTAGTACACTAACAACTAAGTTATCACTATTTAGAAGCTTAGCTGCCAAAGACGAAAGGAGAATACGTCGGACAGCTCGTTAACCCGTCTAATCCTGTCAATGCCTGTTATCTCGGGCGACACATGATTCCTCAGGACGGAGTACGCTTCCTTTGTAGCTAGCTCCACGCTGCAATATTAATATCATGTAGTTTCTACCTCAGAGTGTATATCTACATACATACTCATGGAACTAGAGCTGACTGGTTATGGGAAATACACTCACGGGAGTTATTGTGGTGTTCCTGCTGCATAACAAGGCACCCTACATATAATATAAGTCATGGCCACGACAATATATTTCAGGGTACTTAGCCTTGCCGAACGCGGTGTCCTTAATAAGATGAATCTGTCGAATTGGTCTGAGGCCAGATAACGCACGGATGCTCCTATATTCTGATGATAATAAAGATCAGCTTCAGGGCACCAAACCAATATGGCTTCCCTCTAGCAAGTGCTCCGCGCGTCACCTAGGGCACGAAGGTGGAAACCTGATAAATAATTCACGATATTTTATTCTAATTTTCTGATTGATGGAAACATTGCCGACGTTATTTTACGTCACAATAACGTACTTTAGGTAACAACAGATTATTTCTCGCTGTGTATATCATTAGACCTAAATGACGTTAGATGAAATACCTATATTCATAGGTGAATTTTAGTTCATTACTTTGTTTATTGGATCTGCTGATAGTAGCTGTCTAAAACTTTTCCCAATAAACAGCCACGGTTTAGTTCAATTTGCTAAATTGAACTAAACCAATTGGCTATCTATATTCCTTAATAAATTCAACAAGGTTAGACTCGGTTTAATTCGATTTATGTATATAAATAATTTATTCTCAAGGCAAGAATAGTGCTACGCAACTGGTTAGTAGTATTAGTAAATTATAATATCTGGTGCAATAAATACCTCTTATCGCACTAGGGGTTAGTATTTGAGTGTCGGAAATTTCCGACAAGTGCATCCCGCGATAGAGCCCCGGTGAGTAGCGGAAGCACAAGATGAGAGACGACTACCTTAGAGCTGTCATAGAACACACATCAACAGAACGCTGCCACCCGCCATCAACACTCATTATAGACAGGAGCAACAATGGACAGACATCCATTACATTCAACAATTATAAACATGACAGTCAGCAGCTTCACTAGACTGGAGAGGCACGCTGTCCCCAGTCACAGCGTCCCTTCCTTCTTAATTTTTATTTAATTACTTATTTTACTATATCACCTACTAACATAAATTTATTTTTTATTTAGTCCTTCTTTACCTCCAACTTGAAACAATCCCACAAAAGAGCAATACAATACCTACAACGACACCTACATGAAGTCCCTACATGCCTCTACGGACCACACACATCTTACTACCCGATACGATAGATAGTCTCCCTTGAGATGACAGATAGAAACAATAGAAGATAGTCAAAATACTGTATCGTGCATCACTGACGAACATTTATTACAGCAGTACCACAGCAACCCCATGGAAGGTGGTGTGGCCTCATAGAGTGTACTGTGGCCTCGCCTCAATAAAGGTGATGTGGCGAGATTTTGTATAGTGTGACGTGGGGAACATGGTGTGGCAGTAAGGCAAGTGATGTGACCTAAATCATCTTGTTAGTCCTATTGTAAGTGTCGCTTCAGGAACACGTGAGAGCTGAGCAAATTGGAACAGTGTGGTGATCTGACACAGTGTGTTGACCTGACACACAGTGTGTTGACCTGACACACAGTGTGTTGACCTGACACACAGTGTGTTGACCTGACACACAGTGTGGTGACCTGACACACAGTGTGTTGACCTGACACACAGTGTGTTGACCTGACACACAGTGTGTTCATCTGACACACAGTGTGTTGACCTGACACACAGTGTGTTGACCTGACACACAGTGTGGTGATCTGACACACAGTGTGGTGATCTGACACAGTGTGTTGATCTGACACACAGTGTGTTGACCTGACACACAGTCCACAAAGAAGAACCCATGGTATAATAGTGCATGTATGGAAGCGAAGAAACTGAACAAAAGGGCTTGGAGGAACTTTCGGAATAACAGAACACCAGAATGCAGAGAGAGATACCAGAGAACCAGGAATGAGTATGTCAGGGTGAGAAGAGAAGCAGAGAAAAGTTATGAAAATGATATAGCAAACAAAGCCAAGACCGAACCAAAGCTACTCCAGAGTAACATCAGAAGGAAAACAACAATAAAAGAACAGGTAGTGAAACTTAGAACAGGCGAGGACAGGTATACAGAGAATGACAAAGAGGTGTGTGATGAACTCGACAAGAGATTCCAAGAGGTCTTCACAACAGAACAAGGTGAGGTCACTGTGCTAGGAGAAAGGGAAGTAAACCAGGCGGCCTTGGAAGAGTTCGAAATTACGAGAGAGGAGGTCAAGAGACACCTGCTGGATCTGGATGTTAGAAAGGCTGTTGGTCCAGACGGGATCTCGCCATGGGTACTGAAAGAGTGTGCAGAGGCACTTTGCTTGCCACTCTCCATAGTGTATAGTAGGTCACTGGAGACGGGAGACCTACCAGAAATATGGAAGACGGCGAATGTGGTCCCAATATACAAAAAGGGCGACAGACACGAGGCACTGAACTACAGGCCAGTGTCCTTGACTTGTATACCATGCAAGGTGACGGAGAAGATCGTGAGAAAAAACCTGGTAGCACATCTGGAGAGAAAGGACTTCGTGACAAATCGCCAACATGGGTTCAGGGAGGGTAAATCTTGCCTGACGGCCTTAATAGAATTCTACGACCAAGTGACAAAGATTAAGCAAGAAAGAGAAGGCTGGGCGGACTGCATTTTCTTGGATTGTCGGAAAGCCTTTGACACAGTACCGCATAAGTGGCTGATACATAAGCTGGAGAGACAGTCAGGTGCAGCTGGGAAGGTGCTCCAGTGGATAAGGGAGTACCTAAGCAATAGGAAGCAGAGAGTTACGGTGAGGGGTGAGACCTCCGATTGGCGTGAAGTCACCAGTGGAGTCCCACAGGACTCTGTACTCGGTCCAATCTTGTTTCTGATATATGTAAATGATCTCCCGGAGGGTATAGATTCATTTCTCTCAATGTTTGCGGACGATGCCAAAATTATGAGAAGGATTAAGACAGAAGAGGACTGTTTGAGGCTTCAAGAAGATCTAGACAAACTGAAGGAATGGTCGAACAAATGGTTGTTAGAGTTTAACCCAATCAAATGTAATGTAATGAAGATAGGTGTAGGGAACAGGAGGCCAAATACAAGGTATCATCTGAGAGAGGAAATTCTTCAGGAGTCAGAGAAAGAAAAAGACTTGGGAGTTGATATCACCCCAGACCTGTCTCCTGCAGCACATATCAAGAGGATAACATCAGCGGCATATGCCAGGCTGGCCAGCGTACGAACGGCATTCAGAAACTTGTGTAAAGAATCATTCAGAACTTTATATACCACATATGTCAGGCCAATCCTGGAGTATGCAGCCCCAGCATGGAGTCCATATCTAGTCAAGGATAAGACTAAACTGGAAAAGGTTCAAAGGTTTGCCACCAGACTAGTACCCGAGCTGAGAGGTATGAGCTACGAGGAGAGACTACGGGAATTAAACATCACTTCGCTGGAAGACAGAAGAGTTAGGGGGGACTTGATCACCACATTCAAGATTCTCAAGGGAATTGATAGGGTAGATAAAGACAGGCTATTTAACACAAGGGCCACAGGCACTAGGGTACACAGGTGGAAACTGAGTGCCCAAATGAGCCACAGAGATATTAGAAATAACTTTTTTAGTGTCAGAGTGGTTGACAAATGGAATGCATTAGGAAGTGATGTGGTGGAGGCTGACTCCATACACAGTTTCAAGTGTAGATATGACAGAGCCCGATAGGCTCAGGAACCTGTACACCTGTTGATTGACGGTTGAGAGGCGGGACCAAAGAGCCAGAGCTCAACCCCCAGCAAACACAACTAGGTGAGTACAATGTGTTGACCTGACACACAGTGTGTTGACCTGACACACAGTGTGTTGACCTGACACACAGTGTGGTGACCTGACACACAGTGTGGTGACCTGACACACAGTGTGTTGACCTGACACACAGTGTGTTGACCTGACAGACAGTGTGGTGACGTGACACACAGTGTGGTGACGTGACACACAGTGTGGTGACGTGACACACAGTGTGGTGACGTGACACACAGTGTGGTGACGTGACACACAGTGTGGTGACGTGACACATAGTGTGGTGACGTGACACACAGTGTGGTGACGTGACACACAGTGTGGTGACGTGACACACAGTGTGGTGACGTGACACACAGTGTGGTGACGTGACACACAGTGTGGTGACGTGACACACAGTGTGGTGACGTGACACACAGTGTGGTGACGTGACACACAGTGTGGTGACGTGACACACAGTGTGGTGACGTGACACACAGTGTGGTGACGTGACACACAGTGCGGTGACGTAACACACAGTGCGGTGACGTGACATACAGTGCAGTGACGTGACACACAGTGCGGTGACGTGACACACAGTGTGGTGACCTGACACACAGTGTGGTGACGTGACACACAGTGCGGTGACGTGACACACAGTGCGGTGACGTGACACACAGTGCGGTGACGTGACACACAGTGTGTTGACCTGACACACAGTGCGGTGACGTAACACACAGTGTGGTGACGTGACACACAGTGTGGTGACGTGACACACAGTGTGGTGACGTGACACACAGTGTGGTCATCAACACGTCATCAACACAGTGTGGGAGTCATCAACACAGTGTGGGAGTCATCAACACAGTGTGGGGGTCATCAACACAGTGTGGGAGTCAACACAGTGTGGGAGTCATCAACACAGTGTGGGAGTCATCAACACAGTGTGGGAGTCGTCAACACAGTGTGGGGGTCGACAACACAGTGTGGGAGTCGTCAACACAGTGTGGGAGTCATCAACACAGTGTGGGAGTCATCAACACAGTGTGGGAGTCATCAACACAGTGTGGGAGTCATCAACACAGTGTGGGGGTCATCAACACAGTGTGGCGGTCATCAACACCGTGTGGGAGTCATCAACACAGTGTGGGAGTCATCAACACAGTGTGGGGGTCATCAACACAGTGTGGGAGTCATCAACACAGTGTGGGAGTCATCAACACAGTGTGGGAGTCATCAACACAGTGTGGGGGTCATCAACACAGTGTGGGAGTCGTCAACACAGTGTGGCGGTCATCAACACAGTGTGGGAGTCATCAACACAGTGTGGGAGTCATCAACACAGTGTGGGGGTCATCAACACAGTGTGGGAGTCATCAACACAGTGTGGGAGTCATCAACACAGTGTGGGGGTCATCAACACAGTGTGGGAGTCGTCAACACAGTGTGGAGGTCATCAACACAGTGTGGGAGTCATCAACACAGTGTGGGAGTCATCAACACAGTGTGGGGGTCGTCAACACAGTGTGGTGACCTGTCATCAACACAGTGTGGGGGTCATCAACACAGTGTGGGGGTCATCAACACAGTGTGGGGGTCGTCAACACAGTGTGGGGGTCGTCAACACAGTGTGGGGGTCGTCAACACAGTGTGGGGGTCGTCAACACAGTGTGGGGGTCGTCAACACAGTGTGGGAGTCATCAACACAGTGTGGGAGTCATCAACACAGTGTGGGAGTCATCAACACAGTGTGGGAGTCATCAACACAGTGTGGGAGTCATCAACACAGTGTGGGGGTCATCAACACAGTGTGGTGTGGGGGTCATCAACACAGTGTGGGGGTCATCAACACAGTGTGGTGTGGGGGTCATCAACACAGTGTTGCAACACACAGTGTAAGGAGGCCGCTGCACAACAGGTGTCAGCACAGTAACCTCTCGCCCCCGGTGTTGCAGCCTCCCTGAGAACAGTGTTGCCACCGCGGGAGCCAAATATAGACAACCCCCAACAAAAGATGGCGGCCGGCATGACAATAATGGCTCCAGTTTTTCCTAATGGTTAATATCCTAAAGCGAACTTCACTGCCTGGCGCACATTGCACGGCAATATACAGTGCAATTGCAATTTCGCGGAATGTCTTAAGACTATCGATAAAAGCCGAGAAGATAAGTCGGAACGTATCGCAGCTTGAGCAGATCAAAGGTTATCACTAAGGTCGTGTTGATTACTCCTCACAGCTTCCTGGAGCAGGATAAGGTCATCGTTAAAGATATGTTGATAACCTGAAATATATCGCAGCTTACTGAAAGGTCTTCAAACTATCGTCAGACTTGTACAAACAACCTGAAAGAACACTCGGAATACTTTTTTATCCGAATTGATAATCTGAAACACGATTTCAGTTATATTCTCATTTTCATTATCGTTTTATCTATATCAATAGACCTGGCCCACTGTGGCGTGTTGGAGCAGGCAAAGGCTAGTGTTAACAATGTATTCCGGGAATATCGAAGCCTTCTAGAGCAGGTTAAGGCTGGATTGTACCTGGAAGGATTTCTGGGAGTTTTTCTTTTCCCCAAGCCCTGTCTGGGGCCAGGCTTGACTTGCGAGAGCTTGGTCCAACAGGCTGTTGCTTGGAGCGGCCCGCAGCCCCATATATCCATCACAGTCCGGTTGGTCCGGCACGTCTTGAAGAAAGGTACCTAGTATTCTCCTGAAGGTGTCCACGTTGACGGCCACATCAAGTATGACAACATGACACATATCGTAGCTTCGTAGCTGCTTCGTAAACTTGCTTCGTGGCTAGTTTACAAATAAAGGAGTTTGGAGTACCAGCTTCCCCAAGCTGGGGAAGCTTCTGAGATACAGCAAAGGTTACTGTTAAAACTGTAAGCTGACCAAGCAGCGTATTGTACCCGCTGCACACACGTCTCATTAGTATCACAACAGTATTGTTGTACTATACACTGATGTATACATCAGTGTTGTGCTATACACTAATGTATACATCAGTGTTGTGCTATACACTGATGTATACATCAGTGTTGTGCTATACACTGATGTATACATCAGTGTTGTACTATACACTGATGTATACATCAGTGTTGTGCTATACACTAATGTATACATCAGTGTTGTGCTATACACTGATGTATACATCAGTGTATATGCAAACTTGTGTGGCATCCCTGAACAAAGTGTGACATCCCAGAGCACAGTGAGGCATCCCGGTACACACTGTGACATCCCAGAGTACAGTGAGGCATCCCGGTACATACTGTGACATCCCAGAGCACAGTGAGGCATCCCGGTACTTACTGTGACATCCCAGAGCACAGTGAGGCATCCCGGTACATACTGTGACATCCCAGAGCACAGTGAGGCATCCCGGTACATACTGTGACATCCCAGAGCACAGTGAGGCATCCCGGTACTTACTGTGACATCCCAGAGCACAGTGAGGCATCCCGGTACATACTGTGACATCCCAGAGCACAGTGAGGCATCCCCGTACATACTGTGACATCCCAGTGCACGGTGAGGTATCCCAGTACATACTGTGACATCCCAGAGTACAGTGATGCATCCCGGTACACACTGTGACATCCCAGAGTACAGTGATGCATCCCGGTACTTACTGTGACATCCCAGAGCACAGTGAGGCATCCCGGTACTTACTGTGACATCCCAGTGCACGGTGAGGTATCCCAGTACATACTGTGACATCCTAGAGCACAGTGAGGCATCCAGGTACATACTGTGACATCCCAGAGTACAGTGATGCATCCCGGTACATACTGTGACATCCCAGTGCACGGTGAGGTATCCCAATATATACTGTGACATCCCAGAGCACAGTGAGGCATCCCGGTACATACTGTGACATCCCAGAGTACAGTGAGGCATCCCGGTACATACTGTGACATCCCAGAGTACAGTGAGGCATTCCGGTACTTACTGTGACATCCCAGAGTACAGTGAGGCATCCCGGTACTTACTGTGACATCCCAGAGCACAGTGAGGCATCCCGGTACATACTGTGACATCCCAGAGTACAGTGAGGCATCCCGGTACATACTGTGACATCCCAGAGCACAGTGAGGCATCCCGGTACATACTGTAACATCCCAGAGCACAGTGAAGCATCCCGAAACATCCCGGAACTCCTTGGTTCTGGGAGACTCGAACCACTGACCCCACGTGTGTGAGGCAGAAGCTCTGCCCACTCAGCTATGAGTAGTCATAATTTATCAAGGTGGGTTGTTAACAAGGCAGGAAAGACCAGGGTGAGGTGTCCTGGTCGTTGGTGACCTTACCATCGGCGTTGTCTTGACCTGCGGCCGGAATGACCGTTAGGCTTAACTGGAGTTATAATTACGTTGCTGTGAAACAGGAATTTTAGTAATAAAAAGATGGTTTGGCACACGTGTTCCAAACCAGTATACACAATCTTCAGCACATCATTTAGCCTCGCAAGACGATGTAAAGATCAAGTCACTATTGTTTGACCCCAAACTCACGACCATAAACACAAAATTCACATTTCAGCTCAACTTGTCTTGCCAGATCATTATTAAATGAATTGAAATATATTTTTTTTTAATTTTGTGGCAAAACTCCTTTAGGAGCGTGTTCAATTTGTTCAAGAAAACATCTTTCATTGACCCGGGAATATTTTTGTACTTGGTGAGAAGAGGTGAAGAGCCGTGGACCTCTTATGTCCATAATGAGTTCTCTAATTGTTTTCATCAGTTCTTCACTTGCTTTATTCAACATTTCCTTCCATATCTTTCGCTAGTGTATGTTGATATTTTACTGAGTGTATTTGGGTCCTTCCAGTATACTGGATATATTACACGTATAGTATTATGTCATATATCTCCTGTCTCCTTTCCACAGACAAGAGATATATCATATAATCTATCCACCATGAGAGCTTTTGAGACGGTTCCACTAATTTAGGTTTTTACTTTGTCAATTTTCTCTCGAATTATTTATATTTGAGACATTTCTCCAGCTGTGAATGAGTGAGAGTAGCGGCAGTATTGGGGACGAAGCAACATGAGTGACTGTAAAAGCATTGTGGAGGCATCCACTGATTTAGAGGTTGTAATAACCCACACAATTATTTTCTATCTGATTATATGTATGCTTTTAAATGCACTCTACGCGTTAGGTCGTCCGATGTCACTATTCATACATTCTTTACATATCGTTTTGATTTTATGAACAGATCTAATTGCGTTTTGTATTCTGTAGTCAGTTTATCTTCCTTATTCCATCTCTAAGTATCTGGAATTTATCTATAATGAATATTTTTAATATCTTCCTTAGCATATGACTTAATATCTGTGCAATTTTGTAGTATCTGTAGTGAGGTAATATTCCCGCTGGTTATAGTATCTGCTGCAAGGATCATACTGAACTGTGATCTGTATTGTTGTCTAACATGAGAATGAGAACGAGTTACAGTGTAAGGAATGTCATGTTTTATCGTGACATATTCCCGTGGTCACATTCATGTAATGACACACATAAATCTCTCAAAAAAAAGGTCTGCGTATAATTTTTTTCTTATGCATCCCTGATATTTTGAAATAGTGGTTGAGAAAGGGCGAATGGCAGGACCTTACTCATCTAAATCCGCGTTTTCCGGGGGGTTACATAGTCCGTTTAACGCCATAAGACTAAAGATTTGACTCTTAATCACCAAACATTTATAATGTGAGAGTTCAGAGCGAGCAGCATGTAATTACTTAACACAATAGGCGGCCCTGGAGGGTATTGTGGAAACACGGAAACCCCTATACAGTCATTACTGAACACCTTAAATGTATTATTCTTGAATATTACATTTGTACTATTCCTGAATAATACACGTGTTTCAAGAATTTACACGTGCCCTAAAAAAACAGAGGCAGCGCACTTTGAGGTCTCTTGCCGTAAAAATGAAAGAGCATTAACTAAAACATATTTTAGTTACCTGGAACAAAATGTATTGGGCTGGAAAAGTGAGGCCATGAGTCTAGAGGCAGGTGTGGAGGACGTGGCAGCGCTCTTGAACACTAAGCCGAGCCTCAGTGTAGTGAGCACTGCCCCAGGAGACAGTATAGTGAGCACTGCCCCAGGAGACAGTACAGTGAGCACTGGCCCAGGAGACAGTACAGTGAGCACTGGCCCAGGAGACAGTACAGTGAGCACTGGCCCAGGAGACAGTACAGTGAGCACTGGCCCAGGAGACAGTACAGTGAGCACTGTCCCAGGAGACAGTACAGTGAGCACTGCCCCAGGAGACAGTACAGTGAGCACTGGCCCAGGAGACAGTACAGTGAGCACTGCCCCAGGAGACAGTACAGTGAGCACTGGCCCAGGAGACAGTACAGTGAGCACTGCCCCAGGAGACAGTACAGTGAGCACTGGCCCAGGAGACAGTACAGTGAGCACTGCCCCAGGAGACAGTACAGTGAGCACTGCCCCAGGAGACAGTACAGTGAGCACTGGCCCAGGAGACAGTACAGTGAGCACTGGCCCAGGAGACAGTACAGTGAGCACTGGCCCAGGAGACAGTACAGTGAGCACTGGCCCAGGAGACAGTACAGTGAGCACTGGCCCAGGAGACAGTACAGTGAGCACTGGCCCAGGAGACAGTACAGTGAGCACTGGCCCAGGAGACAGTACAGTGAGCACTGGCCCAGGAGACAGTACAGTGAGCACTGGCCCAGGAGACAGTACAGTGAGCACTGGCCCAGGAGACAGTACAGTGAGCACTGGCCCAGGAGACAGTACAGTGAGCACTGGCCCAGGAGACAGTACAGTGAGCACTGTCCCAGGAGACAGTACAGTGAGCACTGCCCCAGGAGACAGTACAGTGAGCACTGGCCCAGGAGACAGTACAGTGAGCACTGGCCCAGGAGACAGTACAGTGAGCACTGGCCCAGGAGACAGTACAGTGAGCACTGGCCCAGGAGACAGTACAGTGAGCACTGGCCCAGGAGACAGTACAGTGAGCACTGGCCCAGGAGACAGTACAGTGAGCACTGGCCCAGGAGACAGTACAGTGAGCACTGGCCCAGGAGACAGTACAGTGAGCACTGGCCCAGGAGACAGTACAGTGAGCACTGGCCCAGGAGACAGTACAGTGAGCACTGGCCCAGGAGACAGTACAGTGAGCACTGGCCCAGGAGACAGTACAGTGAGCACTGCCCCAGGAGACAGTACAGCGAGCTCCGGGATGCAGTAGTATGACTGGCTGTAACACTAAGGCAAACGATAGTTACTGGAAAGGGTGACAGAAGAGCAACCACACATTATTGCAATGGCAGAAACGAAACTGACAAGTGTTATAAAAATTAAATCTTCTCACAAGGATATCAAATATCAATAAGGAAAGATAGAGCGAAAATGTGTAGAGGTCGTTTAAATGTGGAATGTTATCAGCAAGAATACATGCTAAAACAATTACATTTCCCGACATGAAGATGTTGGTAGCAGTGATTTACAATCCCCCACTAAACACAAGGCATAGTGAAAGTATGATTAATGCAATGTGACTTGCCTGAAGGTGAAAGAAAAATCAGCCAAAGTGGCAAAGGGGAGCGATGTCTAATATATGAAGATTTAAGTCACAAGGAAATTGACTGGGTAAATATGAATCCACCAATGGGGTGATGAGACATGGAAAGTGAAACTCGTAGAGGCAGCAGACACGCACTTCATGAAACATAGTATTAAACAACCAACAAGAGTAAGGCATGAGGACAACACTAGACTTTGTACTTACTCTAAATGAGGCAGATGTTGAGGTGATAGAATATGTGAAGCCACCAACGGTTAATGACCGCTCATTATGATAGACTAATTAACGAAGTGAAAGGAATCGGAAAGACCAAGAAACACGCTGACGAAGAAGAAGAACGACTACAGACATGGGCACTACTGTAAGGTGAGAAATTATCTGAGTGAAGATCAGTAAGAGTCCAAGTTCACCTGAAGGTGAACTCAACGAAGTAACAGTTAAGACGATGGAAGTTACTGCTCAGAAATGTGCAGATATAATGGCGCTGGTCATTCACCTCAAGAAAGAGGTGGACGAGAAGGCCAACTTAGACCCTGGTTTAAAAGCAGGTGCTCAGAAGCAAGGGAGAGAACCAAAAAATCACGGGAAAAATAGAGAGCTATGGACAGTCGAAACTAGAGAAGCATTTAGGAAAGATAGAAAGGAATAGACAAGAGTTAGGAGGAAGACTAAGAAACTCATAACGACATAGCAACAAAAGCTAAGGACCAACCCAAGGTGTTGTATAGCCATATAAGGGGGAAAACATCAGTAAGTGACCATATGGTCAGGTTAAAGAGACAAGAGGAAAGAATCATAGAAAACGACAAGGTGAGGGAGAAACTAGACAAAAGATTTCAGGAGGTCTTTACAAACGAGCCACCGTGAAGACCAGCGTTGAGTGATGAAAGGCCAGAGGAAACACTGGATGACGTAGCAGTCACTGTCGTAGTGGATCAACGACGGTAAGCCGTGTGCTTCGTTTTGTGGCTCCAGATATTTTGGAAAACCTGAGTATCCTCGCTGCACGTTCCCTATGATACAATTTGTCTCTTGTTTCACATTATTCGTTTGTTTTATGTCACAATTTGAAGCTTCATAACGAAATGAAGGTTTCAAAAAGTCATTCTTTGTTTCGGTTCCAAAAAAGTGATTCTTTATTTTTCCATAAAGAAAAGAAGCTTTTTGTTCTTTGTTTCTGTCCAGAAAGTTACTTTTCGGTTCCGGCGGCTGAGCGATGAAATCTTTCTTACATTTCCATTGCTGCTGCCTCAGCTCTCATGACGTGTTGGGTGAACAATGGAACTCCAGAGAAAATGTTGAGAAGAGAGACAGTATCTCTCCCGCTGGAAGGATCTGCTCTTATCTGCGTCCTCAGGTTCTGCCACTCACAGTAAACTGCCCATTATATCATCTTGTCTCTACGGTGTGTGTTTCCTGCTATCTTACACTGTAACAACGTGTCTGAAATGTTCACGTAAACTACTGATTACCTTACAGGCCACAAGACTACCATACAGTACACAAGACTACAATACAGTGTACAAGGCTACCATACAGTGCACAAGGCTACCATACAGTACACAAGACTACAATACAGTGTACAAGACTACCATACAGTACACAAGACTACAATACAGTGTACAAGGCTACCATACAGTACACAAGGCTACCATACAGTACACAAGGCTACCATACAGTACACAAGGCTACCATACAGTACACAAGGCTACCATACAGTGCACAAGGCTACCATACAGTGCACAAGGCTACCATACAGTGCACAAGGCTACCATACAGTACACAAGACTACAATACAGTGTACAAGGCTACCATACAGTACACAAGGCTACCATACAGTACACAAGGCTACCATACAGTACACAAGACTACAATACAGTGCACAAGGCTACCATACAGTACACAAGGCTACCATACAGTACACAAGGCTACCATACAGTACACAAGACTACAATACAGTGCACAAGGCTACCATACAGTACACAAGGCTACCATACAGTACACAAGACTACAATACAGTGCACAAGGCTACCATACAGTACACAAGACTACAATACAGTGCACAAGGCTACCATACAGTACACAAGACTACAATACAGTACACAAGACTACAATACAGTGCACAAGGCTACCATACAGTACACAAGACTACAATACAGTGTACAAGGCTACCATACAGTACACAAGACTACCATACAGTGCACAAGGCTACCATACAGTACACAAGGCTACCATACAGTACACAAGACTACAATACAGTGCACAAGGCTACCATACAGTACACAAGACTACAATACAGTGTACAAGGCTACCATACAGTACACAAGACTACCATACAGTGCACAAGGCTACCATACAGTACACAAGACTACAATACAGTGCACAAGGCTACCATACAGTACACAAGACTACAATACAGTGTACAAGGCTACCATACAGTACACAAGGCTACCATACAGTGCACAAGGCTCCCATACAGTGCACAAGGCTCCCATACAGTGTACAAGGCTACCATACAGTGCACAAGGCTCCCATACAGTGCACAAGGCTCCCATACAGTGCACAAGGGTCCCATACAGTGCACAAGGCTCCCATACCGTGCACAAGCTCCCATACAATGCACAAGGCTCCCATACAGTGCACAAGGCTACCATACCGTGCACAAGGCTACCATACCGTGCACAAGGCTACCATACCGTGCACAAGGCTCCCATACAGTGCACAAGGCTCCCATACAGTGCACAAGGCTCCCATACAGTGCACAAGGCTACCATACAGTGCACAAGGCTCCCATACCGTGCACAAGGCTCCCATACAGTGCACAAGGCTCCCATACAGTGCACAAGGCTCCCATACAGTGCACAAGGCTACCATACAGTGCACAAGGCTACCATACAGTGCACAAGGCTACCATACAGTGCACAAGGCTACCATACAGGGCACAAGACTACCATACAGTGCACAAGGCTCCCATAAAGTGCACAAGGGTACCATACAGTGCACAAGGCTCCCATACAGTGCACAAGGCTCCCATTGCACAAGGCTCCCATACATTGCACAAGGCTCCCACACAGTGCACAAGGCTCCCACACAGTGCTCAAGGCTCCCACACAGTGCACAAGGCTCCCACACAGTGCACAAGGCTCCCATACAGTGCACAAGGCTCCCACACAGTGCACAAGGCTCCCACACAGTGCACAAGGCTCCCACACAGTGCACAAGGCTTCCATACAGTGCACAAGGCTCCCATACAGTGCACAAGGCTCCCATACAATGCACAAGGCTCCCATACCGTGCACAAGGCTCCCATACCGTGCACAAGGCTCCCATACCGTGCACAAGGCTCCCATACCGTGCACAAGGCTCCCATACCGTGCACAAGGCTCCCATACAGTGCACAAGATTTATATATATTGTGACGGGAAAGTGTTGGAGTGTAGATGTTCGGCAGTCCTCCAATGGCAGGTGTCAATGCCTAGTCACACTTACAAAAAAAAATAGACTGCTTGCCAGTTTATCTGTCTGTCTGTGGTAAAATAAGGGAAGACACGCAAAACACAAAATATGAACAATGAAACTTTAATTAATATAGAAAACAATTTATAAACAAAGACAATCCCTTGGCAATGTACAGTGCAAAAGAACAAGTCAAAAAACAATATAACATAAATGAATAATAGGGATGAAGTTTACTCCACAATAATATTACGTTAAAGGTGAAAAATAATCAGGTGCTAAGAATATGGCGCTAGCTGCGAGACATCCACCTGATACAGCAATATCAGTTAGATGTTCACTGCTTGAGAGCACAAGGATATTCTGACTTCAATGGCTGGATCAAGCCCAGACATCGATTCAGGTAGAGGACACTGAGATGCAGTGTGCAGGTGTGCAGTCGGCGAGTCACCAATCAGGAGCAGGCAGGCTGGGAAGGGTAGTTGGCTGGTTGATGACTAGCCGGCGTGGAGTAGGGGGGGGTGAGTCTTCGGTATGCTTTGCCTCCTGGTCAAAACGTTTTGTGCTACTGGGAGACGTATCTTGAAGGTAGCATCTTATTCTTGTGTAAAATACGTAACTTCATGTAGAGAAGAGCAGGCTCAATCTCTCTTGAAAGAGATTATCGTCACAATATATAATATATATATATATATATATATATATATATATATATATATATATATATATATATATATATATATATATATAATAATAATAAAACAACGATCACAAAAACACGTTTTGGGCTCAATTCGCCTTTATCAGAGCAAGATAGAGAGTGAAGTGGGAAGCATGGTGGACAGATCTTATAATCATCCCCCAGGGAGAGACAGGTCATCTGACAACCAAGAAATGTGGATGAAACCTTACTTTATGGAAAAATAGGGACTACAAAATAGTTGGGAAGATTGAACTATGGATAAATTTAAACAAAATGTTTCTTTCTCTCATAGTGGAATTAAGGGAATCAAGAAAAACACGGCGAGTAGCATATAAGTGCCGTCGGTTGGAAAAAATATTAAAATATAAATACAAATAAATAAATAACAAATTAATAAATAAAATAAAGCAGGTTAAATGGAAGCTACATTGTACTGACGTACTATATTAAAGCTTATATGGGCATCTAATTTGTTCTGCCAGGGCTTACATTAAGGCTGTTGTTACATTGTTTGATCAGAGCGGATTCAGTCACATTTCTTTCAATGAAACCCTTATCTTTAACCATACATTTTGCCCCTCTGAAGTCGATAAAATGATCTCATAAACTGGAATGTATATATGCATTTAGAGTGCATAATTAAAATGGACTTAACTGTATTAATACTTTTGAACACTGGGTTAATATTAAGTTTTTTTTATGCAAGTTTTAGTAGTCCTTGAAAATAGGGTAAAATCAACGAGTTTTTAATTTAAGTTCCGGTTTAGACGTGGGAGCAGATTTGTAGAACGTCCTTTTTTTGCTTGCCCAAACGTGACATCCAAGAAAGATTTTGGGTATTTTAAGAAAAATATTTGAAATTGGGAAGAATTTCAAATATTTTTGTTATTCATCAAAAAATTCCGGGCTGCACCACCTATGGTCGAGCTTTTCTATCAGGCCTGCCCCATGCCGCTGGACGTCTACCAGTACCACCTATGGCCTGTCCTCAGGCCATATCTGGCCTAACTCCCAATGCCGCCAGACGTGGTCAAGCAGCCTGCTCCTTGCCACCAGACGTCCATCAGCACCACCTATGGTCGAGCAGTTCTGTTAGGCCTGCTCCATGCCACCAGACGTCCACCAGCACCACTTATGATCGAGTTGTTCTATCAGGCCTGCCCCATGTTGCCAGACAAGGGCAGGCTTACGTGCACGTCCAACAGCACCACCTGTGGTTGAGCTGCTCTATCAGGCCTGCCCCATACTGTCAGACGTCTACCAGCACCACTTATGGTCGAGCTGTTCTATCAGGCCTGCCTCATTCCTCCAAACGTCCTCCTTCACCACCTATGGCCGAGCTGTTCTATCAGGCTTGTCCCGTGCCGCCAGACGTCCACCAGCACCACCTATGGTCGAGCTGTTCTATCAGGCGTGCCCCATGCTGTTAGACGTTCACTTGCACCACCTATGGTTGAGCTGTTCTATCAGGCCTGCCTCATGCCGCCAGACGTCTAACAGCACCACCTATGGTTGAGCTGTTCTATCCGGCCTGCCCCGTGCCGCCAGACGTCCAACAGCACCACCAGCATCAAACGGCCCCGCCTTGCCATCACACGCTGTCACCTCCTCTTCAGTGCCAATTAACGCACGGGTCACTTTCCTGTGCCATGGCACTCGACACTGTGTCAACTTCAGTAGTGTGTATATATATTGGATTCCAGCTTTACACATGATATTTAAGTATATATATATATGATTGAGTCATTGAACAGGAAAGCAGGATCGTACCAGTATTCTGGGTCACTTCGGATGCACACATTACCAGTAATCCACAACATGCTCGTAGTTACTCGACTTGGAGTCATTTTTGAACATACATATGCCCATAGCTTACCTGAGGCTAGCACTATCACGCCTGGGCTGCCTCCTATAAGCTTATCTTGGGTCAGCACTATCATGCCTGATTCCGGGCTGCCTTCTATAAGCTTATCTTGGGCCAGCACTATCATGCCTGACTCCGAGCTGCCTCATGTAAGCTTATCTTGGGCCAGCACTATCATGCCTGACCCCGGGGCAGCGCTGTCACCAGCCAGCCGAACTCACATCAAAGCTCTCCGCCATGGACCAACTTCCCTCACATTTCCAATAGTTTACACACACCAATAACATACCAATAAATATTGCTTCTCTCTGGGTGGATAATTTTCAGAAATACAATTATTTATGTATGGTCATAATACTTAAATTATGTTTATAATTCATAATAATATAAAATATAATATGAAAGGCATAGAGAGGTACCTATAAATGTAGGACATAAACAATGAAAAGATGAGTTTTCCTGGATAGATAATTGCTATAAAATAAACTTGTAAACACGATATCAAATAAAGTGAGACGTAAAATATATGTGGTTACTGAACATATATGTTTAGATGTGCAATTTTGTTACAAAGGAACTTTGTTTATGAACATATGTGAACAATGAATTATTTAGAGAGACTGAGCCGTGATCTTCAGGACAAGTTAGGAAAAATATCGATCATGATACTGATCGTGAAGTATTCTAGACACTGATGTATTGATTGGTGGTAATCAGAGGAGACCTTAGTGAAGAGGTAATCAGAGGTGACCTTAATGAAGAGGTAATCAGAGGTGACCTTAGTGAAGAGGTAATCAGAGGAGATCTTAGTGAAGAGGTAATCAGAGGTGACCTTAATGAAGAGGTAATCAGAGGCGACTTTAGTGGAGAGGTAATCAGAGGTGACCTTAGTGAAGAGGTAATCAGAGGTGACCTTAGTGAAGAGGTGATCAGAGGTGACCTTAGTGAAGAGGTAATCAGAGGAGACCTTAGTGAAGAGGTAATCAGAGGTGACTTTAGTGGAGAGATAATCAGAGGTGACTTTAGTGGAGAGGTAATCAGAGGTGACCTTAGTGAAGAGGTAATCAGAGGTGACCTTAGTGGAGAGGTAATCAGAGGTGACATTAGTGAAGAGGTAATCAGAGGTGACCTTAGTGAAGAGGTAATCAGAGGTAACCTTAGTGAAGAGGTAATCAGAGGTGACCTTAGTGGAGAGGTAATCAGAGGTGACCTTAGTGGAGAGGTAGTCAGAGGTGACCTTAGTGAAGAGGTAATCAGAGGTGACCTGGCGCCTGACAACGCTTAAACAATGGGACTCTATCAGATATCACATTTCGTCCAAGAATCAGACCATCACAAGAGATATCTTGACTAACATCTTTATCCAACAGATACAACTAGGATTGCAGATCAGATTAGATGGCCGTAGAGCTAGTAAGCAGAGAGACTGCAAACGGTACGTTAAGGAAACAGGGAACCTGGGTTTCAGATTGGGATAACTGGTAGAGTCGTCTTAGTTAAAGGTAGTGGCACAACCACTTGGGTTTTGCCAGTGATTTACACACTGTGATGTGTAAATCGACTTTAGAATGGTCCAGGACGGACCAAAACATCGTCGTCCCTTCATTTTCTAGTGTGTGGATTGGTCAACATACTTAAGCCACGTTATTGTGACTCATCGCCTGCATGTGATGTTAGCTGTATGATGTCAGTTTCAGTAAACATGAAATATTTGCTGTACTCACTTACTTAATGGTGATTTTTTATGTGATGGTGGAGAACAAGTGAAAAATTATTATACAAAATTAAAAAATAACCAGTGATGCTGCTTCACCAGAGGGGTAGTGATGTTGATCTTGTTGTGGAATTGATTAGATCTCGTTTACAACTTGTGCCGAGAGCTGTGTTTTAGTGACGATTGTTTCAGAGATTTCATTGATTATGTCTTGTTACTGCCATTTTAGTATTGATTAGATAAGTGATTTGACTGTTGAATTACCTTTATTAGTCTGATCTTTAACTATCAATTCAATGTTTATTTTCTTTTCTTTGCAATTTCTTAGAACATTAACTGTTGTTTCTCTTGAGAAGTTTGTTGTTGAACTTGTTCTTCTTGTACATATAGTTCATCTTGTTCTTCATGTTCTGAGCCTTCGTCTTCACTTGTAGTGGACTGCGGGAGATGTAAAATGCTGCCCCATTTGAGTAGCAAATGCTGGTCCATTTCAGTAGCAAATGCTGCCCCATTTGAGTAGCAAATGCTGGTCCATTTCAGTAGCAAATGCTGCCCCCATTTCCAGTAGCAAATGCTGCCCCATTTCATTAGCAAATGCTGGTCCATTTCAGTAGCAAATGCTGCCCCATTTCCAGTAGCAAATGCTGCCCCATTTCAATAGCAAATGCTGCCCCATTTCCAGTAGCAAATGCTGCCCCATTTCAGTAGCGAATGAAGCATTCTTGGGTTTCAGAGTTGGGATTATGCTGTAATATAATGAGATGTTCACCAGCCATTGTGTGGTGAAGATGTTCTTGATATTCTGCCCATTCACTTATCGTTTTGTTTTTCAGACAGATATACGACATTTTCGGAGACCTTTCTCCAACTGCTCCTGAGAATGAACAGTTATAGTGTCAACCTCTTGTCATGTGGGAACCTAATGAGAGAACTTTGTTATAAAATAAAGCTTTCTTCAGTCATCTGCATTGTCATTATTGGTGATCGGTCAAGATGGTTTGTTAATTTAGCCTGTTAAGCTTCAGAGGAATTTTTGAACAGAGAGCACGTATGGTGAGTTAGTGGGATGAAGGCGATGAGTCACAATAACGTGGCTAAAGTATGTTGACCACAATCGACTTGGGAATGGTTCAGAACGGACCGAAACGTCGTCGTCCCTTCTCCTTCTAGTGTGTGGTCTGGTCAACTTAGTGGGATGAACTTGGTGTTTGCTTCGTGTAATTGCTGGTCCATGCTAGACTAGTCTGGTGTTGTTTGATCAGGCACGTTACAATTGTTGCAAGTTAACAAATTTCTCGTTTTTATAGTGGGGTGTCCTGGTTGGTCTTTACCTGCACTGTTGTTTGTTGTTTCTGAGTTCCCAGAGTTGTGTCTGAGTTGCTTGTATGGGAGCTACCGGAGCCCTGCTTTGGGTTGGAGATGATCATGTGTGAATTTCTGGAGTTGATGACATCAATTCATCAGGAATATCATCAGTTTGAAGGTTGCTTTTCTGTCAACAGACTGCTAGTAGTCTTAATGAACAATATATGATAATTTTTCGCAAATTTTCTTTGCACTGGAAATAAGTATCAGTTCTTTAGTTGTTGAGTTGATAGTGGTTGAGGAGTTTGTCTGGGGCTGATCGTTGTGAGAGAGTTGTAGTTGACAAGACGTTTAATAGTTATTGGTATGAATTTTGTTGTGATACAAGTTGTGTTTGGTTGTTTAGGCTTGTACGTCCTTAACAATTTTTGTTAACTTTTTTCAGTTTAGGTCATACTGGAGACTGTGTAGTGGGCCTGTCTCCACGAACGGCACATTTTAGGTGGCTTGGGTTGGTACAGACCCGGGTCGTATTTACAGTTTCCTGGACATATAATGCACTTACTGGTTTCTTCAATATTGTTGTTAGTAACACAATCAAATTTCAAGCATTTAAAACACTGTGTTATGTTGAAGCGCTGCTCGACCTTAGCTGGGGGCACTGACTTCTTGCCTGAGCACTTGATCCCTTGAAAAAATCTGTAAGAGCCATTTGGGGGATTCGAACCCGCTCACTTGGTACTGCCAAGTGAGCGGGTTGGTAATATTTGATCCCTTTTTCTTCTGCCTCATTTTCTTAAGCTGTTTTGATAGATAATTTTAGCGTGAAGCGTTGATTTGATGCTATGTTGATTTTGCATATAGCTGCCGCCATAAGCACCACATCCCGCCCTACAGTGAGGCAAGTCTCCCTCTAACACACGGCTCTGTTTAGTCACCGCTCCTCTGTCTCCACCACAAGTCAACAAACACACTTCAGACCTTGTCTCACTATCTCCACCACAAGTCAACAAACACTTCAGACCTTGTCCCACTATCTCCAGCACTATCCCTCTATTTCGAGTTGAAGCTTTCCATCCGGGTTATGGGGCGGCAGCTTCCACCGTGTGGTTGTGTTTGTCCAAGTTTACACCTGACAGCCTCCACCACCACAGTGTTTGTCAAGGTTTACACCTGACAGCCGCCACCATCACAGTGTTTGTCCAAGTTTACACCTGACAGCCTCCACCACCACAGTGTTTGTCCAAGTTTACACCTGACAGCCACCACCACCACAGTGTTGTCAAAGTTTACACCTGACAGCCACCACCACCAGTGTTGTCAAGGTTTACACCTGACAGCCTCCACCACCACAGTGTTGTCAAGGTTTATACATTTCAGCCATCAAGTGCGTTATAGACAAGTAGCACCACCAATGTAATTGCCCGAAGCACTACAAAAGACTTGAACCTGCGTCAGTATAGTCTTATCCCGGCGCCTCGGCAGGTGTCTGCTGGAGTAGGAGGGACAGCCTCTGACACGAGCTGACTAACCAGACGTGAGCGGCTTCAAGCCTCGTCTCCCATGTTGCAGAAAACGCCATTCACTGTAAACCAAACTATTTTACTGAAATTAAAGCGCTTTGCGAATATGTAAAAAAGTTTACTCAGATTTAGTTACTTGAGTAATTGACGACTTCGGAAACTGGTCTGTATATCTTGGCGGTACCGATAAATATCCGATATGTCTCTTCCAGAGGGTAATGGGGCGACAAAGGCACGCAAGGTTCTGAGAAATCTCCAATATCTTTTCAGCATCACTTGGGTGAGATCGACTCCTAAATCTCTACTGGAATGGCGTCCGTGACGTCGAGGGAGAGGTTTACTGCGTGGCACCGACCACAGGTGTCACCCCCGGCGTCCGTGACGTCGAGGGAGAGGTTTACTGCGTGGCCCCGACCACAGGTGTCACCCCCGGCGTCCGTGACGTCGAGGGAGAGGTTTACTGCGTGGCACCAACCACAGGTGTCACCCCCGGCGTCCGTGACGTCGAGGGAGAGGTTTACTGCGTGGCACCAACCACAGGTGTCACCCCCGGCGTCCGTGACGTCGAGGGAGAGGTTTACTGCGTGGCACCGACCACAGGTGTCACCCCCCGGCGTCCGTGACGTCGAGGGAGAGGTTTACTGCGTGGCACCGACCACAGGTGTCACCCCCGGCGTCCGTGACGTCGAGGGAGAGGTTTACTGCGTGGCCCCGACCACAGGTGTCACCCCCGGCGTCCGTGACGTCGAGGGAGAGGTTTACTGCGTGGCCCCGACCACAGGTGTCACCCCCGGCGTCCGTGACGTCGAGGGAGAGGTTTACTGCGTGGCACCAACCACAGGTGTCACCCCCGGCGTCCGTGACGTCGAGGCTTACCTGTCTTCATTGTGACTTACAGTAGGTTGTAGGTTGTTCAGTAGTTGTGCTGAGGTTGTTCAGTAGTTGTGCTGAGGTTGTTCAGTAGTTGTGCTGAGGTTGTAGAGTAGTTGTGCTGAGGTTGTACAGTAGTTGTGCTGAGGTTGTTCAGTAGTTGTGCTGAGGTTGTTCAGTAGTTGTGCTGAGGTTGTTCAGTAGTTGTGCTGAGGTTGTAGAGTAGTTGTGCTGAGGTTGTACAGTAGTTGTTCTGAGGTTGTAGAGTAGTTGTGCTGAGGTTGTTCAGTAGTTGTGCTGAGGTTGTAGAGTAGTTGTGCTGAGGTTGTAGAGTAGTTGTGCTGAGGTTGTTCAGTAGTTGTGCTGAGGTTGTTCAGTAGTGCTGAGGTTGTACAGTAGTTGTGCTGAGGTTGTACAGTAGTTGTGCTGAGGTTGTAGAGTAGTTGTGCTGAGGTTGTTCAGTAGTTGTGCTGAGGTTGTTCAGTAGTTGTGCTGAGGTTGTAGAGTAGTTGTGCTGAGGTTGTTCAGTAGTTGTGCTGAGGTTGTTCAGTAGTTGTGCTGAGGTTGTACAGTAGTTGTGCTGAGGTTGTAGAGTAGTTGTGCTGAGGTTGTTCAGTAGTTGTGCTGAGGTTGTTCAGTAGTTGTGCTGAGGTTGTAGAGTAGTTGTGCTGAGGTTGTTCAGTAGTTGTGCTGAGGTTGTTCAGTAGTTGTGCTGAGGTTGTTCAGTAGTTGTGCTGAGGTTGTAGAGTAGTTGTGCTGAGGTTGTTCAGTAGTTGTGCTGAGGTTGTTCAGTAGTTGTGCTGAGGTTGTAGAGTAGTTGTGCTGAGGTTGTTCAGTAGTTGTGCTGAGGTTGTAGAGTAGTTGTGCTGAGGTTATTCAGTAGTTGTGCAGAGGTTGTACAGTAGTTGTGCTGAGGTTGTACAGTAGTTGTGCTGAGGTTGTTCAGTAGTTGTGCTGAGGTTGTTCAGTAGTTGTGCTGAGGTTGTAGAGTAGTTGTGCTGAGGTTGTACAGTAGTTGTGCTGAGGTTGTACAGTAGTTGTGCTGAGGTTGTTCAGTAGTTGTGCTGAGGTTGTTCAGTAGTTGTGTTGAGGTTGTTCAGTAGTTGTGCTGAGGTTGTTCAGTAGTGCTGAGGTTGTTCAGTAGTTGTGCTGAGGTTGTAGAGTAGTTGTGCTGAGGTTGTAGAGTAGTTGTGCTGAGGTTGTAGAGTAGTTGTGCTGAGGTTGTAGAGTAGTTGTGCTGAGGTTATAGAGTAGTTGTGCTGAGGTTGTTCAGTAGTTGTGCTGAGGTTGTTCAGTAGTTGTGCTGAGGTTGTAGAGTAGTTGTGCTGAGGTTGTAGAGTAGTTGTGCTGAGGTTGTTCAGTAGTTGTGCTGAGGTTGTAGAGTAGTTGTGCTGAGGTTGTACAGTAGTTGTGCTGAGGTTGTTCAGTAGTTGTGCTGAGGTTGTAGAGTAGTTGTGCTGAGGTTGTACAGTAGTTGTGCTGAGGTTGTTCAGTAGTTGTACTGAGGTTGTTCAGTAGTTGTGCTGAGGTTGTACAGTAGTTGTGCTGAGGTTGTACAGTAGTTGTGCTGAGGTTGTTCAGTAGTTGTGTTGAGGTTGTTCAGTAGTTGTGCTGAGGTTGTAGTTGTGCTGAGGTTGTTCAGTAGTTGTGCTGAGGTTGTTCAGTAGTTGTGCTGAGGTTGTAGAGTAGTTGTGCTGAGGTTGTTCAGTAGTTGTGCTGAGGTTGTTCAGTAGTTGTGCTGAGGTTGTAGAGTAGTTGTGCTGAGGTTGTTCAGTAGTTGTGCTGAGGTTGTTCAGTAGTTGTGCTGAGGTTGTAGAGTAGTTGTGCTGAGGTTGTTCAGTAGTTGTGCCTGAGGTTGTTTCAGTAAGTTTTGTTGCTGGAGGTTTTGTAGAGTAGTTGTTGCTAGAGGTTGTACAGTAGTTGTGCTGAGTTTGTAGTATTGTGCTGAGGTTGTACAGTATTGTGCTGAGGTTGTTTCAGTAGTTGTGGCTGAGGTTGTTCAGAGTAGTTTGTGCTGAGGTTTGTCGAGTATGTTTGTGCTGAGGTTGTACAGTAGTTGTGCTGAGGTTTGTTACACGTAGTTGTGCTGAGGTTGTTCCAGTAGTTTGTGCTGAGGTTGTTCAGTAGTTGTACTGAGTTGTCCAGTAGTTTGTGCTGAGGTTAGTAGCAGTAGTTGTGCTGAGGTTGTTCAGTAGTTGTGCTGAGGTTGTTCAGTAGTTGTGCTGGAGGTTGTATACAGTAGTTGTGCTTGAGGTGTTCAGTAGTTGTGCTGAGGTTGTTCAGTAGTTGTGCTGAGGTTGTTAGTAGTTGTGCTGAGGTTGTTCAGTAGTGTGCTGAGGTTGTCAGTAGTTGTGCTGAGGTGGTTACAGTAGTTGTGCTGAGGTTGTCAGTAGTTGTGCTGAGGTTGTCAGTAGTTGTGCTGAGGTTGTAGAGTAGTTGTGCTGAGGTTGTAGAGTAGTTGTGCTGAGGTTGTTCAGTAGTTGTGCTGAGGTTGTACAGTAGTTGTGCTGAGGTTGTTCAGTAGTTGTACTGAGGTTGTTCAGTAGTTGTGCTGAGGTTGTAGAGTAGTTGTGCTGAGGTTGTTCAGTAGTTGTGCTGAGGTTGTACAGTAGTTGTGCTGAGGTTGTTCAGTAGTTGTACTGAGGTTGTTCAGTAGTTGTGCTGAGGTTGTAGAGTAGTTGTGCTGAGGTTGTACAGTAGTTGTGCTGAGGTTGTTCAGTAGTTGTGCTGAGGTTGTAGTAGTTGTGCTGAGGTTGTTCAGTAGTTGTGCTGAGGTTGTACAGTAGTTGTGCTGAGGTTGTTCAGTAGTTGTGCTGAGGTTGTTCAGTAGTTGTGCTGAGGTTGTAGAGTAGTTGTGCTGAGGTTGTACAGTAGTTGTGCTGAGGTTGTACAGTAGTTGTGCTGAGGTTGTTCAGTAGTTGTGCTGAGGTTGTAGAGTAGTTGTGCTGAGGTTGTAGAGTAGTTGTGCTGAGGTTGTTCAGTAGTTGTGCTGAGGTTGTAGAGTAGTTGTGCTGAGGTTGTACAGTAGTTGTGCTGAGGTTGTTCAGTAGTTGTACTGAGGTTGTTCAGTAGTTGTGCTGAGGTTGTAGAGTAGTTGTGCTGAGGTTGTTCAGTAGTTGTGCTGAGGTTGTTCAGTAGTTGTGCTGAGGTTGTAGAGTAGTTGTGCTGAGGTTGTTCAGTAGTTGTGCTGAGGTTGTTCAGTAGTTGTGCTGAGGTTGTTCAGTAGTTGTGCTGAGGTTGTTCAGTAGTTGTGCTGAGGTTGTTCAGTAGTTGTGCTGAGGTTGTACAGTAGTTGTGCTGAGGTTGTACAGTAGTTGTGCTGAGGTTGTAGAGTAGTTGTGCTGAGGTTGTAGAGTAGTTGTGCTGAGGTTATAGAGTAGTTGTGCTGAGGTTGTTCAGTAGTTGTGCTGAGGTTGTTCAGTAGTTGTGCTGAGGTTGTAGAGTAGTTGTGCTGAGGTTGTTCAGTAGTTGTGCTGAGGTTGTAAAGTAGTTGTGCTGAGGTTGTACAGTAGTTGTGCTGAGGTTGTTCAGTAGTTGTGCTGAGGTTGTAGAGTAGTTGTGCTGAGGTTGTACAGTAGTTGTGCTGAGGTTGTTCAGTAGTTGTACTGAGGTTGTTCAGTAGTTGTGCTGAGGTTGTACAGTAGTTGTGCTGAGGTTGTTCAGTAGTTGTGTTGAGGTTGTTCAGTAGTTGTGCTGAGGTTGTAGTTGTGCTGAGGTTGTTCAGTAGTTGTGCTGAGGTTGTTCAGTAGTTGTGCTGAGGTTGTAGAGTAGTTGTGCTGAGGTTGTTCAGTAGTTGTGCTGAGGTTGTTCAGTAGTTGTGCTGAGGTTGTAGAGTAGTTGTGCTGAGGTTGTTCAGTAGTTGTGCTGAGGTTGTTCAGTAGTTGTGCTGAGGTTGTAGAGTAGTTGTGCTGAGGTTGTTCAGTAGTTGTGCTGAGGTTGTTCAGTAGTTGTGCTGAGGTTGTAGAGTAGTTGTGCTGAGGTTGTACAGTAGTTGTGCTGAGGTTGTACAGTAGTTGTGCTGAGGTTGTACAGTAGTTGTGCTGAGGTTGTTCAGTAGTTGTGCTGAGGTTGTTCAGTAGTTGTGCTGAGGTTGTTCAGTAGTTGTGCTGAGGTTGTTCAGTAGTTGTGCTGAGGTTGTACAGTAGTTGTGCTGAGGTTGTTCAGTAGTTGTGCTGAGGTTGTTCAGTAGTTGTGCTGAGGTTGTAGAGTAGTTGTGCTGAGGTTGTACAGTAGTTGTGCTGAGGTTGTTCAGTAGTTGTGCTGAGGTTGTTCAGTAGTTGTGTTGAGGTTGTTCAGTAGTTGTGCTGAGGTTGTTCAGTAGTTGTGCTGAGGTTGTTCAGTAGTTGTGCTGAGGTTGTACAGTAGTTGTGCTGAGGTTGTAGAGTAGTTGTGCTGAGGTTGTTCAGTAGTTGTGCTGAGGTTGTACAGTAGTTGTGCTGAGGTTGTTCAGTAGTTGTACTGAGGTTGTTCAGTAGTTGTGCTGAGGTTGTAGAGTAGTTGTGCTGAGGTTGTACAGTAGTTGTGCTGAGGTTGTTCAGTAGTTGTGCTGAGGTTGTTCAGTAGTTGTGTTGAGGTTGTTCAGTAGTTGTGCTGAGGTTGTAGTTGTGCTGAGGTTGTTCAGTAGTTGTGCTGAGGTTGTTCAGTAGTTGTGCTGAGGTTGTAGAGTAGTTGTGCTGAGGTTGTTCAGTAGTTGTGCTGAGGTTGTAGAGTAGTTGTGCTGAGGTTGTACAGTAGTTGTGCTGAGGTTGTACAGTAGTTGTGCTGAGGTTGTTCAGTAGTTGTGCTGAGGTTGTAGAGTAGTTGTGCTGAGGTTGTAGATTAGTTGTGCTGAGGTTGTTCAGTAGTTGTGCTGAGGTTGTTCAGTAGTTGTGCTGAGGTTGTAGAGTAGTTGTGCTGAGGTTGTTCAGTAGTTGTGCTGAGGTTGTTCAGTAGTTGTGCTGAGGTTGTAGAGTAGTTGTGCTGAGGTTGTTCAGTAGTTGTGCTGAGGTTGTTCAGTAGTTGTGCTGAGGTTGTTCAGTAGTTGTGCTGAGGTTGTAGAGTAGTTGTGCTAAGCTTGTACAGTAGTTGTGCTGAGGTTGTACAGTAGTTGTGCTGAGGTTGTACAGTAGTTGTGCTGAGGTTGTTCAGTAGTTGTGCTGAGGTTGTTCAGTAGTTGTGCTGAGGTTGTTCAGTAGTTGTGCTGAGGTTGTTCAGTAGTTGTGCTGAGGTTGTTCAGTAGTTGTGCTGAGGTTGTTCAGTAGTTGTGCTGAGGTTGTTCAGTAGTTGTGCTGAGGTTGTTCAGTAGTTGTGCTGAGGTTGTAGAGTAGTTGTGCTGAGGTTGTTCAGTAGTTGTGCTGAGGTTGTAGAGTAGTTGTGCTGAGGTTGTTCAGTAGTTGTGCTGAGGTTGTAGAGTAGTTGTGCTGAGGTTATTCAGTAGTTGTGCTGAGGTTGTTCAGTAGTTGTGCTGAGGTTGTTCAGTAGTTGTGCTGAGGTTGTAGAGTAGTTGTGCTGAGGTTGTACAGTAGTTGTGCTGAGGTTGTTCAGTAGTTGTGCTGAGGTTGTAGAGTAGTTGTGCTAAGGTTGTACAGTAGTTGTGCAGAGGTTGTACAGTAGTTGTGCTGAGGTTGTTCAGTAGTTGTGCTGATGTTGTTCAGTAGTTGTGCTGAGGTTGTAGAGTAGTTGTGCTGAGGTTGTACAGTAGTTGTGCTGAGGTTGTTCAGTAGTTGTGCTGAGGTTGTTCAGTAGTTGTGCTGAGGTTGTAGAGTAGTTGTGCTGAGGTTGTACAGTAGTTGTGCTGAGGTTGTTCAGTAGTTGTGCTGAGGTTGTTCAGTAGTTGTGCTGAGGTTGTTCAGTAGTTGTGTTGAGGTTGTTCAGTAGTTGTGCTGAGGTTGTAGTTGTGCTGAGGTTGTTCAGTAGTTGTGCTGAGGTTGTTCAGTAGTTGTGCTGAGGTTGTTCAGTAGTTGTGCTGAGGTTGTTCAGTAGTTGTGCTGAGGTTGTAGAGTAGTTGTGCTGAGGTTGTAGAGTAGTTGTGCTGAGGTTGTAGAGTAGTTGTGCTGAGGTTGTTCAGTAGTTGTGCTGAGGTTGTTCAGTAGTTGTGCTGAGGTTGTACAGTAGTTGTGCTGAGGTTGTACAGTAGTTGTGCTGAGGTTGTACAGTAGTTGTGCTGAGGTTGTACAGTAGTTGTGCTGAGGTTGTTCAGTAGTTGTGCTGAGGTTGTACAGTAGTTGTGCTGAGGTTGTACAGTAGTTGTGCTGAGGTTGTTCAGTAGTTGTGCTGAGGTTGTTCAGTAGTGCTGAGGTTGTTCAGTAGTTGTGCTGAGGTTGTACAGTAGTTGTGCTGAGGTTGTACAGTAGTTGTGCTGAGGTTGTACAGTAGTTGTGCTGAGGTTGTACAGTAGTTGTGCTGAGGTTGATCAGTAGTTGTGCTGAGGTTGTACAGTAGTTGTGCTGAGGTTGTTCAGTAGTTGTGCTGAGGTTGTTCAGTAGTTGTGCTGAGGTTGTTCAGTAGTTGTGCTGAGGTTGTTCAGTAGTTGTGCTGAGGTTGTAGAGTAGTTGTGCTGAGGTTGTTCAGTAGTTGTGCTGAGGTTGTTCAGTAGTGCTGAGGTTGTTCAGTAGTTGTGCTGAGGTTGTACAGTAGTTGTGCTGAGGTTGTAGAGTAGTTGTGCTGAGGTTGTAGAGTAGTTGTGCTGAGGTTGTAGAGTAGTTGTGCTGAGGTTGTAGAGTAGTTGTGCTGAGGTTGTAGAGTAGTTGTGCTGAGGTTGTAGAGTAGTTGTGCTGAGGTTGTTCAGTAGTTGTGCTGAGGTTGTTCAGTAGTTGTGCTGAGGTTGTTCAGTAGTTGTGCTGAGGTTGTTCAGTAGTTGTGCTGAGGTTGTAGAGTAGTTGTGCTGAGGTTGTAGAGTAGTTGTGCTGAGGTTGTTCAGTAGTTGTGCTGAGGTTGTTCAGTAGTTGTGCTGAGGTTGTAGAGTAGTTGTGCTGAGGTTGTAGAGTAGTTGTGCTGAGGTTGTACAGTAGTTGTGCTGAGGTTGTACAGTAGTTGTGCTGAGGTTGTTCGTTGCAATGTGCTCCTGGCGGTCCGGGTTCGAGTCACTTCTGGGGTGTGGAGTTTTTCTTCACATATATGCTTGGGGACCATTTAAGCTTGTTCACACTCACACGCGCGCGCACACGCACACACACTCACACGCACACGCACAGTTAATTTTTCAGCTTCCCTCGACAATGAAGAAAAACATAAATAATATTGAGAAGATTCGTGATAGAATCATTAATCTTACCTTTCGGTCATATTCAACAACATATGTCTACAGGAAAGATTGCTACAAAAATATACTAATATCTTTATAAATAAAAATATAAATGTTCGTTTGAACAAATTCGTTAATCTCCGAAAGTTCTTCACCGATTGCTTTGAAACTTTAACACAACGTTCCATTCGCAACCGAGCGGGTTTTAATATACATAATGTATACATGTCATATCTGTGACGGGGAAAAACATGCCCAAGATTACCATCAAAGTGCCGTCGGGGTGGTGGTTCAAATAGCCTCGGCTATCACCACCTTATGTACGGTCACTGATGGTCGAGTGGTTTAAGGCACCGTGTACCCCAGTTGCAATGTGCTCCTGGCGGTCCGGGTTCGAGTCACTTCTGGGGTGAGGAGTTTTTCTTCACATATATGCTTGGGGACCATTTAAGCTTGTTCACACTCACACACGCACACGCGCGCACACGCACACGCGCGCGCGCGCACACACACAAACACACACACACACACACACACACACACACACACACACACACACACACACACACACACACACCACACACCACACACACACACACACACACTCATCCCAGTATCCTCTCAGACCCTGTTACCCACCTCACAGGTCCTCACACCCATGGAACAGCTTCTCCCATCAGCAGAACACTCACCAAGGAGGCGATTTGAGAAGGGACAGAAGAAAGTGAGCCTCAAAGCGATGTACACTAACATAGATGGAATTACAAATAAAGCAAATGAGCTTGGAGAACGGGTACTAGAGGAAAACCCAGACATAATAGCCCTCACAGAAACAAAGATCACGAAAACGATAACAAATGCAGTGTTCCCACAGGACTATTATGTTATGAGGAAAGAGAGGGAAGGAAGAGGTGGGGGTGGTGTAGCTCTGCTGGTAAGAATAGGCTGGGATTTTGAGGAGATGGATATTCAGGGCTGTGAAGGTTTCAGTGACTACATAGCAGGTACCGTAACAAATGGAGGGAAAAAAATTATAGTCGTAGTCATATATAATCTACCACCAAATGACAGAAGACCTAGACAGGAATATGATAGAAACAACATGGCCACCATTAACATAATAGAAAGAGCAGCTTCTGTTGCTAGCAGGAATGGATCTGGACTACTAATTATGGGAGACTTCAACCATGGGAAGATAGATTGGAAGAACAGAGACCCGCATGGAGAACCAGAAACATGGAGAGCTAAGCTGCTGGACGTGGCAACAAGAAACTTCCTAAGCCAACACATCAAAGAACCAACAAGAATGAGAGGAGAAGATGAACCAGCAATGCTTGATTTGATATTTACCCTAAATGAGTGGGATATAAGGGAAGTTAAAATGGAAGCGCCCTTGGGAATGAGTGACCACAGTGTATCGAACTTTGAGTACCTGGTAGAGCTAGGACTTCTCCCCCCCCAAAAAGAACTAGGAGTCGAAAGGCTGGCATACCGAAAAGGGAATTATGAACAGATGAGAAGTTTCCTAAGTGAAATACCTTGGGACACAGACCTCAGAGACAAGTCTGTACAGGGTATGATGGACTATGTTACCCAAAAGTGTCAGCAGGCAGTAAACAGGTTCATCCCGGCCCAAAGGGAAAAATCCGAGAAGCAACAGAAGAATCCATGGTATAATAGGGCATGTATGGAAGCGAAGAAACTGAACAAAAGGGCGTGGAGGAACTTCCGGAATAACAGAACACCAGAAAGCAGAGAGAGATATCAGAGAACCAGGAATGAGTACGTCAGGGTGAGAAGAGAAGCAGAGAAAAGTTTTGAAAATGATATAGCAAACAAAGCCAAGATCGAACCAAAGCTACTCCACAGTCACATCAGAAGGAAAACAACAGTGAAAGAACAGGTATTGAAACTTAGAACAGGCGAGGACAGGTATACAGAGAATGACAGAGAGGGTGTGAAGAACTCAACAAGAGGTTCCAGGAGGTCTTCACAATAGAACAAGGTGAGGTCACTGTGCTAGGAGAAAGGGAGGTAAACCAGGCGGCCTTGGAAGAGTTCGAAATTACGAGAGAGGAGGTCAAGAGACACCTGCTGGATCTGGATGTTAGAAAGGCTGTTGATCCAGATGGGATCTCACCATGGGTACTGAAAGAGTGTGCAGAGGCACTTTGCTTGCCACTCTCCATAGTGTATAGTAAGTCAATGGAGACGGGAGACCTACCAGAAATATGGAAGACGGCGAATGTGGTCCCAATATACAAAAAGGGCGACAGGCAAGAGGCACTGAACTACAGGCCAGTGTCCTTGACTTGTATACCATGCAAGGTGTTGGAGAAGATCGTGAGAAAAAACCTGGTAACATATCTGGAGAGAAGGGACTTCGTGACAAATCGCCAACATGGGTTCAGGGTAAATCTTGCCTTACAGGCTTGATAGAATTCTACGATCAGGTGACAAAGATTAAGCAAGAAAGAGAGGGCTGGGCGGACTGCATTTTCTAGGATTGTCGGAAAGCCTTTGACACAGTACCGCATAAGAGGCTGGTACATAAGCTGGAGAGACAGGCAGGTGTAGCTGGTAAGGTGCCCCAGTGGATAAGGGAGTATCTAAGCAATAGGAAGCAGAAAGTTACGGTGAGGGGTGAGACCTCCGAAGTGAAATACCTTGGGACACAGACCTCAGAGATAAGCCTGTACAGGGTATGATGGACTATGTTACCCAAAAGTGTCAGCAGGAAGTAAACAGGTTCATCCCAACCCAAAGGGAAAAATCCGAGAAGCAACAGTAGAATCCATGGTATAATTGGGCATGTATGGAAGCGAAGAAACTGAACAAAAGGGCGTGGAGGAACTTCCGGAATAACAGAACACCAGACTGGGCGGACTGCATTTTCTTGGATTGTCGGAAAGCCTTTGACACAGTACCGCATAAGAGGCTGGTACATAAGCTGGAGAGACAGGCAGGTGTAACTGGTAAGGTGCCCCAGTGGATAAGGGAGTATCTAAGCAATAGGAAGCAGAAAGTTACGGTGAGGGGTGAGACCTCCGATTGGCGTGAAGTCACCAGTGGAGTCCCACAGGGCTCTGTACTCGGTCCTATCTTGTTTCTGATATATGTAAATGATCTCCCGGAGGGTATCGATTCATTTCTCTCAATGTTTGCGGACGATGCTAAAATTATGAGAAGGATTAAAACAGAAGAGGACTGTTTGAGGCTTCAAGAAGACCTAGACAAGCTGAAGGAATGGGCGAACAAATGGTTGTTTGAGTTTAACCCAACCAAATGTAATGTAATGAAGATAGGTGTAGGGAGCAGGAGGCCATATACAAGGTATCATCTGGGAGAGGAAATTCTTCAGGAGTCAGAGAAGGAAAAAGACTTGGGGGTTGATATCACGCCAGACCTGTCTCCTGCAGCACATATCAAGCGGATAACATCAGCGGCATATGCCAGGCTGGCCAACATACGAACGGCATTCAGAAACTTGTGTAAAGAATCATTCAGAACTTTGTATATCACATATGTCAGGCCAATCCTGGAGTATGCAGCTCCAGCATGGAGTCCATATCTAGTCAAGGATAAGACTAAACTGGAAAAGGTTCAAAGGTTTGCCACCAGACTAGTACCCGAGCTGAGAGGTATGAGCTACGAAGAGAGACTACGGGAATTAAACCTCACTTCGCTGGAAGACAGAAGAGTTAGGGGGGACATGATCACCACATTCAAGATTCTGAAGGGAATTGATAGGGTAGATAAAGACAGTCTATTTAACACAAGGGGAACACACACAAGGGGACACAGGTGGAAACTGAGTGCCCAAATGAGCCACAGAGATATTAGAAAGAACTTTTTTAGTGTCAGAGTGGTTGACAAATGGAATGCATTAGGAAGTGATGTGGTGGAGGCTGACTCCATACACAGTTTCAAGTGTAGATATGATAGAGCCCGATAGGCTCAGGAATCTGTACACCTGTTGATTGACGGCTGAGAGGCGGGACCAAAGAGCCAGAGCTCAACCCCCGCAAACACAACTAGTGAGTACAACTAGGTGAGTACACACACACACACACACACACACACACACACACACGCACACAGTTTGAGATAACTTGCGGGGAAGTAAGGAAGTGTTTACTAGAGTTGGATGTGACAAAGGCTATAGGCCCAGATGGAATCTCCCCTTGGATACTAAAGGAAGGAGCAGAAGAACTGTGCCTCCCACTCTCCATAGTGTATAACAAATCACTGGCAACAGGGCAACTGCCAGAAATTTGGAAAGCAGCTAACGTAGTCCCAATATACAAGAAAGGGGATAGACAGGAGGCACTGAATTACAGGCCAGTGTCCCTAACCTGCATACCATGCAAGCTGATGGAGAAGATTGTGCGAAGAAAGCTAGTGGAGCACCTGGAGCAAAAGAACTTTGTAACACAGCATCAACATGGATTCAGGGATGGCAGGTCCTACCTCACAGGGTTACTTGAATTCTACGACCAGGCAACAAACATAAGGCAAGAAAGAGAAGGGTGGGCAGACTGCATATTTTTGGATTGTCAGAAAGCATTTGATACAGTGCCACACAAGAGGCTAGTAAAAAAGCTGGAGATGCAGGCTGGAGTGAAAGGGAAGGTACTCCGTTGGATACAGGAGTACCTAAGCAACAGGAGACAACGAGTCAGTGTGAGGGGTTAGGTCTCAGATTGGCGAGACGTTACGAGTGGAGTCCCGCAGAGGTCAGTCCTTGGACCTATACTGTTTCTGATATATGTAAATGATCTCCCAGAGGGTATAGAATAGTTTCTCTCAATGTTTGCCGATGATGCAAAAATTATGAGGAGGATTGAAACTGAGGACGATAGTAGGAGGCAACAAGATGACCTAGACAGACTGAGTGAACGGTCCAACAAATGGCTGTTGAAGTTCAACCCGAGTAAATGCAAAGTAATGAAACTAGGCAGTGGAAATAGGATGCCAGACACAGGATACAGAATAGGAGGTAAAGTACTTAATGAAACGAACAGAGAGAAAGATCTAGGAGTTGATATCACACCAAACCTGTCTCCTGAAGCCCACATAAAAATAATAACGTCTACGGCATATGCGAGGCTGGCTAACATCAGAACAGCGTTCAGGAACCTGTGTAAGGAATCATTCAGAATTTTGTACATCACATATGTAAGACCAATCCTGGAGTATGCAGCCCCAGCATGGAGCCCGTACCTTGTCAAGCACAAGACGAAGCTGGAAAAAGTTCAAAGGTATGCCACTAGACTAGTCCCAGAACTATGAGGCATGAGTTACGAGGAAAGGCTGCGGGAAATGCACCTTACGACACTGGAAGACAAAAGAGTAAGGGGGGACATGATCACAACCTACAAAATCCTCAGAGGAATCGACCGGGTAAACAAGGATAAACTATTCAACACTGGCGGGACGCGAACAAGGGTACACAGGTGGAAACTGAGTACCCGCATGAGCCACAGAGATGTTAGAAGGAACTTTTTCAGTGTCAGAGTAGTTAACGGATGGAATGCATTAGGCAGTGATGTGGTGGAGGCTGACTCCATACACAGTTTTAAATGTAGATATGATAGAGCCCAGTAGGCTCAGGAATCTGTACACCAGTTGATTGACAGTTGAGAGGCGGGACCAAAGAGCCAAAGCTCAACCCCCGCAAGCACAAATAGGTGAGTACAAATATGTGAGTACACACACACACACATTGGTGTATATATATATATATATATATATATATATATATATATATATATATATATATATATATATATATATATAATATATAATATATAATATGGAAGGGAGTACCACCTCTAGCTGGAAGAAGGGGGACCCATAGCCTCGGAGGAAACCACGCATAGCGCATTAGAGGGAATGTTTAGATCCCCTCCAATACAATATATATATATATATACATATGTATATATGTGTATATATATAAAATATATATATATATATATATATAACTGAAAACTCACACCCCAGAAGTGACTCGAACCCATACTCCCAGGAGCAAACGCAACTGGTATGTACAAGACGCCTTAATCCACTTGACCATCACGAACGGACATAATGAGGTGATAGCCGAGGCTATTTGAACCACCCCACCGCCGGCACTCGGATAGTAATCTTGGGCATAGCATTTTACCAAATCACCTCATTCTTTGGGGCACACGTGAGGAACACAAATGCGAACAAGCCTGAATGGTCCCCAGGACAATATGCAACTGAAAACTCACACCCCAGAAGTGACTCGAACCCATACTCTCAGGAGCAAACGCAACTGGTATGTACAAGACGCCTTAATCCACTTGACCATCACGACCGGACATAATGAGGTGATTTGGTAAAATGCTATGCCCAAGATTACTATCCGAGTGCCGGCGGTGGGGTGGTTCAAATAGCCTCGGCTTTCACCTCATTATGTCCGGTCGTAATGGTCAAGTGGATTAAGGCGTCTTGTACATACCAGTTGCGTTTGCTCCTGGGAGTATGGGTTCGAGTCACTTCTGGGGTGTGAGTTTTCAGTTGCATATTGTCCTGGGGACCATTCAGGCTTGTTCGCATTTGTGTTCCTCACGTGTGCCCCAAAGAATGAGGTGATTTGGTAAAATGCTATGCCCAAGATTACTATCCGAGTGCCGGCGGTGGGGTGGTTCAAATAGCCTCGGCTATCACCTCATTATGTCCGGTCGTGATGGTCAAGTGGATTAAGGCGTCTTGTACATACCAGTTGCGTTTGCTCCTGGGAGTATGGGTTCGAGTCACTTCTGGGGTGTGAGTTTTCAGTTGCATATTGTCCTGGGGACCATTCAGGCTTGTTCGCATTTGTGTTCCTCACGTGTGCCCCAAAGAATGAGGTGATTTGGTAAAATGCTATGCCCAAGATTACTATCCGAGTGCCGGCGGTGGGGTGGTTCAAATAGCCTCGGCTATCACCTCATTATGTCCGGTCGTGATGGTCAAGTGGATTAAGGCGTCTTGTACATACCAGTTGCGTTTGCTCCTGGGAGTATGGGTTCGAGTCACTTCTGGGGTGTGAGTTTTCAGTTGCATATTGTCCTGGGGACCATTCAGGCTTGTTCGCATATATATATATATATATATATAATATATGGGTACCACCTATGGTGTTATTGTATGGACCCATAGCCTCGGAGAAGAGAATAAAGAGTATTCAGAGAAGATCTTGTTGATTCTCATTGAACATTTTAGAATTTTCTCCTCCTACCACCCCTACTATTTTTTTTTATTTTATTCTATATGACTTTTTTTTTTATTCAATATGACCTTTTTTATTTTATTACATTGTGTTACAGTTAACAGAGAAAACACACAGACACACACACATATAACAATCACTGTTGCGGCGACACTGAGGCGCTGGAATAGGAAACTGGATGTTCTTGAGCCTTTGGTTAGCGTAATGAGTTCCTCGTCCACCTTGTTTAGGAACTTAAGTGCACATTTACCCCAGGCGCCCAGAGTCTCAGAGCCTATCTGCACGAACCTGTAACAACATTCTAGGTGCCTGTACTTGTTGGTTTCCTGAGTCTCCCTGAAGGTGGTCGCCCCGCCTCCCTCAACTGTACTGTGAGGTAGGTAGATATCATCCAACGTAGACGCACACGTGTAGTCCCACACGACCTGTTTATCTTCCCTCCATGGCTGCAGGATGACTCCATCTAGGCGTTAGTGACTTTTGTTATTTATATATATATATATATATATATATATATATATATATATATATATATATATATATATAACTGAAAACTCACACCCCAGAAGTGACTCGAACCCATACTCCCAGAAGCAACGCAACTGGTATGTACAAGACGCCTTAATCCACTTGACCATCACGACCGGACAAAATGAGGTGATAGCCGAGGCTATATGAACCACCCCACCGCCGGCACTCGGATAGTTATCTTGGGCATAGCATTTTACCAAATCACCTCATTCTTTGGGGCACACGTGAGGAACACAAATGCGAACAAGCCTGAATGGTCCCCAGGACATATGCAACTGAAAACTCACACCCCAGAAGTGACTCGAACCCATACTCCCAGAAGCAACGCAACTGGTATGTACAAGACGCCTTAATCCACTTGACCATCACGACCGGACAAAATGAGGTGATAGCCGAGGCTATATGAACCACCCCACCGCCGGCACTCGGATAGTTATCTTGGGCATAGCATTTTACCAAATCACCTCATTCTTTGGGGCACACGTGAGGAACACAAATGCGAACAAGCCTGAATGGTCCCCAGGACATATGCAACTGAAAACTCACACCCCAGAAGTGACTCGAACCCATAATCCCAGAAGCAACGCAACTGGTATGTACAAGACGCCTTAATCCACTTGACCATCACGACCGGACAAAATGAGGTGATAAAACACTGTGTTATGTTGAAGCGCTGCTCTACCTTAGCTGGGGGCACTGACTTCTTGCCTGAGCACTTGATCCCTTGAAAAAATCTGTAAGAGCCATTTGGGGGATTCGAACCCGCTCACTTGGTACTGCCAAGTGAGCGGGTTGGTAATATTTGATCCCTTTTTCTTCTGCTTCATTTTCTTAAGCTGTTTTGATAGATAATTTTAGCGTGAAGCGTTGATTTGATGCTATGTTGATTTTGCATATAGCTGCCGCCATAAGCACCACATCCCGCCCTACAGTGAGGCAAGTCTCCCTCTAACACACGGCTCTGTTTAGTCACCGCTCCTCTGTCTCCACCACAAGTCAACAAACACACTTCAGACCTTGTCTCACTATCTCCACCACAAGTCAACAAACACTTCAGACCTTGTCCCACTATCTCCAGCACTATCCCTCTATTTCGAGTTGAAGCTTTCCATCCGGGTTATGGGGCGGCAGCTTCCACCGTGTGGTTGTGTTTGTCCAAGTTTACACCTGACAGCCTCCACCACCACAGTGTTTGTCAAGGTTTACACCTGACAGCCGCCACCATCACAGTGTTTGTCCAAGTTTACACCTGACAGCCTCCACCACCACAGTGTTTGTCCAAGTTTACACCTGACAGCCACCACCACCACAGTGTTGTCAAGGTTTACACCTGACAGCCACCACCACCAGTGTTGTCAAGGTTTACACCTGACAGCCTCCACCACCACAGTGTTGTCAAGGTTTATACATTTCAGCCATCAAGTGCGTTATAGACAAGTAGCACCACTAATATAAATGCTCGAAGCACTACAAAAGACTTGAACCTGCGTCAGTATAGTCTTATCCCGGCGCCTCGGCAGGTGTCTGCTGTAGTAGGAGGGACAGCCTCTGACACGAGCTGACTAACCAGACGTGAGCGGCTTCAAGCCTCGTCTCCCATGTTGCAGAAAACGCCATTCACTGTAAACCAAACTATTTTACTGAAATTAAAGCGCTTTGCGAATATGTAAAAAAGTTTACTCAGATTTAGTTACTTGAGTAATTGACGACTTCGGAAACTGGTCTGTATATCTTGGCGGTACCGATAAATATCCGATATGTCTCTTCCAGAGGGTAATGGGGCGACAAAGGCACGCAAGGTTCTGAGAAATCTCCAATATCTTTTCAGCATCACTTGGGTGAGATCGACTCCTAAATCTCTACTGGAATGGCGTCCGTGACGTCGAGGGAGAGGTTTACTGCGTGGCACCGACCACAGGTGTCACCCCCGGCGTCCGTGACGTCGAGGGAGAGGTTTACTGCGTGGCCCCGACCACAGGTGTCACCCCCGGCGTCCGTGACGTCGAGGGAGACGTTTACTGCGTGGCACCAACCACAGGTGTCACCCCCGGCGTCCGTGACGTCGAGGGAGAGGTTTACTGCGTGGCACCAACCACAGGTGTCACCCCCGGCGTCCGTGACGTCGAGGGAGAGGTTTACTGCGTGGCACCGACCACAGGTGTCACCCCCGGCGTCCGTGACGTCGAGGGAGAGGTTTACTGCGTGGCACCGACCACAGGTGTCACCCCCGGCGTCCGTGACGTCGAGGGAGAGGTTTACTGCGTGGCCCCGACCACAGGTGTCACCCCCGGCGTCCGTGACGTCGAGGGAGAGGTTTACTGCGTGGCCCCGACCACAGGTGTCACCCCCGGCGTCCGTGACGTCGAGGGAGAGGTTACTGCGTGGCACCAACCACAGGTGTCACCCCCGGCGTCCGTGACGTCGAGGCTTACCTGTCTTCATTGTGACTTACAGTAGGTTGTAGGTTGTTCAGTAGTTGTGCTGAGGTTGTTCAGTAGTTGTGCTGAGGTTGTAGAGTAGTTGTGCTGAGGTTGTACAGTAGTTGTGCTGAGGTTGTACAGTAGTTGTGCTGAGGTTGTTCAGTAGTTGTGCTGAGGTTGTTCAGTAGTTTGTGCTGAGGTTTGTAGAGTAGTTGTGCTGAGGTTGTACAGTAGTTGTTCTGAGGTTGTAGAGTAGTTGTGCTGAGGTTGTTCAGTAGTTGTGCTGAGGTTGTAGAGTAGTTGTGCTGAGGTTGTAGAGTAGTTGTGCTGAGGTTGTTCAGTAGTTGTGCTGAGGTTGTTCAGTAGTGCTGAGGTTGTACAGTAGTTGTGCTGAGGTTGTACAGTAGTTGTGCTGAGGTTGTAGAGTAGTTGTGCTGAGGTTGTTCAGTAGTTGTGCTGAGGTTGTTCAGTAGTTGTGCTGAGGTTGTAGAGTAGTTGTGCTGAGGTTGTTCAGTAGTTGTGCTGAGGTTGTTCAGTAGTTGTGCTGAGGTTGTACAGTAGTTGTGCTGAGGTTGTAGAGTAGTTGTGCTGAGGTTGTTCAGTAGTTGTGCTGAGGTTGTAGAGTAGTTGTGCTGAGGTTGTAGAGTAGTTGTGCTGAGGTTGTAGAGTAGTTGTGCTGAGGTTGTTCAGTAGTTGTGCTGAGGTTGTTCAGTAGTTGTGCTGAGGTTGTAGAGTAGTTGTGCTGAGGTTGTAGAGTAGTTGTGCTGAGGTTGTTCAGTAGTTGTGCTGAGGTTGTAGAGTAGTTGTGCTGAGGTTGTTCAGTAGTTGTGCTGAGGTTGTAGAGTAGTTGTGCTGAGGTTATTCAGTAGTTGTGCAGAGGTTGTACAGTAGTTGTGCTGAGGTTGTACAGTAGTTGTGCTGAGGTTGTTCAGTAGTTGTGCTGAGGTTGTAGAGTAGTTGTGCTGAGGTTGTACAGTAGTTGTGCTGAGGTTGTTCAGTAGTTGTGCTGAGGTTGTAGAGTAGTTGTGCTGAGGTTGTAGAGTAGTTGTGCTGAGGTTGTACAGTAGTTGTGCTGAGGTTGTACAGTAGTTGTGCTGAGGTTGTTCAGTAGTTGTGCTGAGGTTGTTCAGTAGTTGTGTTGAGGTTGTTCAGTAGTTGTGCTGAGGTTGTTCAGTAGTTGTGCTGAGGTTGTTCAGTAGTTGTGCTGAGGTTGTACAGTAGTTGTGCTGAGGTTGTAGAGTAGTTGTGCTGAGGTTGTAGAGTAGTTGTGCTGAGGTTATAGAGTATTTGTGCTGAGGTTGTTCAGTAGTTGTGCTGAGGTTGTTCAGTAGTTGTGCTGAGGTTGTAGAGTAGTTGTGCTGAGGTTGTAGAGTAGTTGTGCTGAGGTTGTTCAGTAGTTGTGCTGAGGTTGTAGAGTAGTTTGTGCTGAGGTTGTTCAGTAGTTGTGCTGAGGTTGTAGAGTAGTTGTGCTGAGGTTGTACAGTAGTTGTGCTGAGGTTGTTCAGTAGTTGTGCTGAGGTTGTAGAGTAGTTGTGCTGAGGTTGTACAGTAGTTGTGCTGAGGTTGTTCAGTAGTTGTACTGAGGTTGTTCAGTAGTTGTGCTGAGGTTGTAGAGTAGTTGTGCTGAGGTTGTACAGTAGTTGTGCTGAGGTTGTTCAGTAGTTGTGTTGAGGTTGTTCAGTAGTTGTGCTGAGGTTGTAGTTGTGCTGAGGTTGTTCAGTAGTTGTGCTGAGGTTGTTCAGTAGTTGTGCTGAGGTTGTAGAGTAGTGGTGCTGAGGTTGTTCAGTAGTTGTGCTGAGGTTGTTCAGTAGTTGTGCTGAGGTTGTAGAGTAGTTGTGCTGAGGTTGTTCAGTAGTTGTGCTGAGGTTGTTCAGTAATTGTGCTGAGGTTGTAGAGTAGTTGTGCTGAGGTTGTTCAGTAGTTGTGCTGAGGTTGTTCAGTAGTTGTGCTGAGGTTGTAGAGTAGTTGTGCTAAGGTTGTACAGTAGTTGTGCTGAGGTTGTACAGTAGTTGTGCTGAGGTTGCACAGTAGTTGTGCTGAGGTTGTTCAGTAGTTGTGCTGAGGTTGTTCAGTAGTTGTGCTGAGGTTGTTCAGTAGTTGTGCTGAGGTTGTACAGTAGCTTGTGCTGAGGTTGTTCAGTAGTTGTGCTGAGGTTGTTACAGTAGTTGTACTGAGGTGTTCAGTAGTTGTGGCTGAGGTTGTAGAGTAGTTGTGCTGAGGTTGTTCAGTAGTTGTGCTGAGGTTGTTCAGTAGTTTGTGTTGAGGTTGTTCAGTAGTTGTGCTGAGGTTGTTCAGTAGTTGTGCTGAGGTTGTACAGGTAGTTGTGCTGAGGTTGTAGAGTAGTTGTGCTGAGGTTGTTTCAGTAGTTGTGCTGAGGTTGTACAGTAGTTGTGCTGAGGTTGTTCAGTAGTTGTACTGAGGTTGTTCAGTAGTTGTGCTGAGGTTGTAGAGTAGTTGTGCTGAGGTTTGTACAGTAGTTGTGCTGAGGTTGTTCAGTAGTTGTGCTGAGGTTGTTCAGTACGTTGTGTTGAGGTTGTTTCAGTAGTTGTGCTGAGGTTGTAGTTGTGCTGAGGTTGTTCAGTAGTTGTGCTGAGGTTGTTCAGTAGTTGTGCTGAGGTTGTAGAGTAGTTGTGCTGAGGTTGTACAGTAGTTGTGCTGAGGTTGTACAGTAGTTGTGCTGAGGTTGTTCAGTAGTTGTGCTGAGGTTGTAGAGTAGTTGTGCTGAGGTTGTAGAGTAGTTGTGCTGAGGTTGTTCAGTAATTGTGCTGAGGTTGTTCAGTAGTTGTGCTGAGGTTGTAGAGTAGTTGTGCTGAGGTTGTTCAGTAGTTGTGCTGAGGTTGTTCAGTAGTTGTGCTGAGGTTGTTCAGTAGTTGTGCTGAGGTTGTTCAGTAGTTGTGCTGAGGTTGTTCAGTAGTTGTGCTGAGGTTGTTCAATAGTTGTGCTGAGGTTGTTCAGTAGTTGTGCTGAGGTTGTACAGTAGTTGTGCTGAGGTTGTAGAGTAGTTGTGCTGAGGTTGTAGAGTAGTTGTGCTGAGGTTGTAGAGTAGTTGTGCTGAGGTTATAGAGTAGTTGTGCTGAGGTTGTTCAGTAGTTGTGCTGAGGTTGTTCAGTAGTTGTGCTGAGGTTGTTCAGTAGTTGTGCTGAGGTTGTAGAGTAGTTGTGCTGAGGTTGTAGAGTAGTTGTGCTGAGGTTGTTCAGTAGTTGTGCTGAGGTTGTAGAGTAGTTGTGATGAGGTTGTTCAGTAGTTGTGCTGAGGTGTAGAGTAGTTGTGCTGAGGTTGTTACAGTAGTTGTGCTGAGGTTGTTCAGTAGTTGTGCTGAGGTTGTACAGTAGTTGTGCTGAGGTTGTACAGTAGTTGTGCTGAGGTTGTTACGAGTAGTTGTGCTGAGGTTGTCTCAGTAGTTGTGCTGAGGTGTTAGAGTAGTTGTGCTGAGGTTGTACAGTAGTTGTGCTGAGGTTGTACAGTAGTTGTGCTGAGGTTGTTCAGTAGTTGTGCTGAGGTTGTAGAGTAGTTGTGCTGAGGTTGTTAGAGTAGTTGTGCTGAGGTTGTTCAGTAGTTGTGCTGAGGTTGTAGCAGTAGTTGTGCTGAGGTTGTTCAGTAGTTGTGCTGAGGTTGTTCAGTAGTTGTGCTGAGGTTGTTCAGTAGTTGTGCTGAGGTTGTAGAGTAGTTGTGCTGAGGTTGTTCAGTAGTTGTGCTGAGGTTGTACAGTAGTTTGTGCTGAGGTTGTTCAGTAGTTGTGCTGAGGTTGTCAGTAGTTGTGCTGAGGTTGTAGAGTAGTTGTGCTGAGGTTGTACAGTAGTTGTGCTGAGGTTGTCTAGTAGTTTGTGCTGAGGTTGTTCAGTAGTTGTGCTGAGGTTGTTCAGTAGTTGTGCTGAGGTTGTAGAGTAGTTGTGCTGAGGTTGTTCAGTAGTTGTGCTGAGGTTGTTCAGTAGTTGTGCTGAGGTTGTTAGAGTAGTTGTGCTGAGGTTGTACAGTAGTTGTGCTGAGGTTGTTACAGTAGTTGTGCTGAGGTTGTTCAGTAGTTGTGCTGAGGTTGTATCAGTAGTTGTGCTGAGGTTGTTAGAGTAGTTGTGCTGAGGTTGTTCAGTAGTTGTGCTGAGGTTGTTCAGTAGTTGTGCTGAGGTTGTAGAGTAGTTGTGCTGAGGTTGTTACAAGTAGTTGTGCTGAGGTTGCTTTACAGTAGTTGTGCTGAGGTTGTAGAGTAGTTTGTGCTGAGGTTGTCCAGTAGTTGTGCTGAGGTTGTTACAGTAGTTGTGCTGAGGTTGTACGAGTAGTTGTGCTGAGGTTTGTACGAGTAGTTGTGCTGAGGTTGTTACAGTAGTTGGCTGAGGTTGTCAGTAGTGATGAGTGTTGTTACAGTAGTTGTTGCTGAGGGATAGGGTGCTGAGTTTGATCCGTAGTTGTTGCTGAGGTGCTTACCAGTAGTTGCTGATTGAGGTTGTTCGAGTAGTTGTGCTGAGTGTTGTTCACAGTAGTTGTGCTGAGGTTTTTCGAGTAGTTGTGCTGAGGTTGTAGCAGTAGTTGTGCTGAGGTTGTTAGAGTAGTTGTGCTGAGGTTGTTAGAGTAGTTGTGCTGAGGTTTGTTCAGAGTATTTGTGCCTGAGGTGTTCAGTCGTTGTGCTGAGGTCGGTTCAGTAGTTGAGCTCGAGGTTGTTCGAGTAGTGTGCTGAGGTTGTAGAGTCGTTGTGCTGAGGTTGTTTCAGTAGTTGTGCTGAGGTTGTATGAGCTTAGTTGTGCTGAGGTTGTTCAGATAGTTGTGATGAGGTTGTAGAGTAGTTTGTTGCTGCAGTGTTGTTACAGTAGTTGTGCTGAGGTTGTTCAGTAGTTGTGCTGAGGTTGTACAGTAGTTGTGCTGAGGTTGTACAGTAGTTGTGCTGAGGTTGTAGAGTAGTTGTGCTGAGGTTGTTCAGTAGTTGTGCTGAGGTTGTAGAGTAGTTGTGCTGAGGTTGTACAGTAGTTGTGCTGAGGTTGTTCAGTAGTTGTGCTGAGGTTGTACAGTAGTTGTGCTGAGGTTGTACAGTAGTTGTGCTGAGGTTGTAGAGTAGTTGTGCTGAGGTTGTAGAGTAGTTGTGCTGAGGTTGTACAGTAGTTGTGCTGAGGTTGTTCAGTAGTTGTGCTGAGGTTGTTCAGTAGTTGTGCTGAGGTTGTAGAGTAGTTGTGCTGAGGTTGTACAGTAGTTGTGCTGAGGTTGTTCAGTAGTTGTACTGAGGTTGTTCAGTAGTTGTGCTGAGGTTGTAGAGTAGTTGTGCTGAGGTTGTACAGTAGTTGTGCTGAGGTTGTTCAGTAGTTGTGTTGAGGTTGTTCAGTAGTTGTGCTGAGGTTGTAGTTGTGCTGAGGTTGTTCAGTAGTTGTGCTGAGGTTGTTCAGTAGTTGTGCTGAGGTTGTAGAGTAGTTGTGCTGAGGTTGTCAGTAGTTGTGCTGAGGTTGTTCATAGTTGTGCTGAGGTTGTAGAGTAGTTGTGCTGAGGTTGTTCAGTAGTTGTGCTGAGGTTGTTCAGTAGTTGTGCTGAGGTTGTTCAGTAGTTGTGCTGAGGTTGTAGAGTAGTTGTGCTGAGGTTGTTCAGTAGTTGTGCTGAGGTTGTAGAGTAGTTGTGCTAAGGTTGTACAGTAGTTGTGCTGAGGTTGTACAGTAGTTGTGCTGAGGTTGTACAGTAGTTGTGCTGAGGTTGTTCAGTAGTTGTGCTGAGGTTGTTCAGTAGTTGTGCTGAGGTTGTTCAGTAGTTGTGCTGAGGTTGTACAGTAGTTGTGCTGAGGTTGTTCAGTAGTTGTGCTGAGGTTGTTCAGTAGTTGTACTGAGGTTGTTCAGTAGTTGTGCTGAGGTTGTAGAGTAGTTGTGCTGAGGTTGTAGAGTAGTTGTGCTGAGGTTGTTCAGTAGTTGTGCTGAGGTTGTTCAGTAGTTGTGTTGAGGTTGTTCAGTAGTTGTGCTGAGGTTGTTCAGTAGTTGTGCTGAGGTTGTTCAGTAGTTGTGCTGAGGTTGTACAGTAGTTGTGCTGAGGTTGTAGAGTAGTTGTGCTGAGATTGTTCAGTAGTTGTGCTGAGGTTGTTCAGTAGTTGTACTGAGGTTGTTCAGTAGTTGTGCTGAGGTTGTAGAGTAGTTGTGCTGAGGTTGTACAGTAGTTGTGCTGAGGTTGTTCAGTAGTTGTGCTGAGGTTGTTCAGTAGTTGTGTTGAGGTTGTTCAGTAGTTGTGCTGAGGTTGTAGTTGTGCTGAGGTTGTTCAGTAGTTGTGCTGAGGTTGTTCAGTAGTTGTGCTGAGGTTGTAGAGTAGTTGTGCTGAGGTTGTACAGTAGTTGTGCTGAGGTTGTACAGTAGTTGTGCTGAGGTTGTTCAGTAGTTGTGCTGAGGTTGTAGAGTAGTTGTGCTGAGGTTGTAGAGTAGTTGTGCTGAGGTTGTTCAGTAGTTGTGCTGAGGTTGTTCAGTAGTTGTGCTGAGGTTGTAGAGTAGTTGTGCTGAGGTTGTTCAGTAGTTGTGCTGAGGTTGTTCAGTAGTTGTGCTGAGGTTGTAGAGTAGTTGTGCTGAGGTTGTTCAGTAGTTGTGCTGAGGTTGTTCAGTAGTTGTGCTGAGGTTGTAGAGTAGTTGTGCTGAGGTTGTACAGTAGTTGTGCTGAGGTTGTACAGTAGTTGTGCTGAGGTTGTTACAGTAGTTGTGCTGAGGTTGTTCAGTAGGTTGTGCTGAGGTTGTTCAGTAGTTGTGCTGAGGTTGTTCAGTAGTTGTGCTGAGGTTGTACAGTAGTTGTGTTGAGGTTGTTCAGTAGTTGTGCTGAGGTTGTTCAGTAGTTGTGCTGAGGTTGTAGAGTAGTTGTGCTGAGGTTGTTCAGTAGTTGTGCTGAGTTTGTTCAATAGTTGTGCTGAGGTTGTTCAGTAGTTGTGCTGAGGTTGTTCAGTAGTTGTGCTGAGGTTGTAGAGTAGTTGTGCTGAGGTTGTTCAGTAGTTGTGCTGAGGTTGCAGAGTAGTTGTGCTGAGGTTATTCAGTAGTTGTGCTGAGGTTGTTCAGTAGTTGTGCTGAGGTTGTTCAGTAGTTGTGCTGAGGTTGTAGAGTAGTTGTGCTGAGGTTGTAGAGTAGTTGTGCTGAGGTTGTACAGTAGTTGTGCTGAGGTTGTTCAGTAGTTGTGCTGAGGTTGTAGAGTAGTTGTGCTTAGGTTGTACAGTAGTTGTGCTGAGGTTGTACAGTAGTTGTGCTGAGGTTGTACAGTAGTTGTGCTGAGGTTGTTCAGTAGTTGTGCTGAGGTTGTAGAGTAGTTGTGCTGAGGTTGTACAGTAGTTGTGCTGAGGTTGTTCAGTAGTTGTGCTGAGGTTGTTCAGTAGTTGTGCTGAGGTTGTAGAGTAGTTGTGCTGAGGTTGTACAGTAGTTGTGCTGAGGTTGTACAGTAGTTGTGCTGAGGTTGTTCAGTAGTTGTGCTGAGGTTGTTCAGTAGTTGTGTTGAGGTTGTTCAGTAGTTGTGCTGAGGTTGTAGTTGTGCTGAGGTTGTTCAGTAGTTGTGCTGAGGTTGTTCAGTAGTTGTGCTGAGGTTGTAGAGTAGTTGTGCTGAGGTTGTTCAGTAGTTGTGCTGAGGTTGTTCAGTAGTTGTGCTGAGGTTGTAGAGTAGTTGTGCAGAGGTTGTAGAGTAGTTGTGCTGAGGTTGTAGAGTAGTTGTGCTGAGGTTGTTCAGTAGTTGTGCTGAGGTTGTTCAGTAGTTGTGCTGAGGTTGTACAGTAGTTGTGCTGAGGTTGTACAGTAGTTGTGCTGAGGTTGTACAGTAGTTGTGCTGAGGTTGTAGAGTAGTTGTGCTGAGGTTGTTCAGTAGTTGTGCTGAGGTTGTACAGTAGTTGTGCTGAGGTTGTACAGTAGTTGTGCTGAGGTTGTACAGTAGTTGTGCTGAGGTTGTTCAGTAGTTGTGCTGAGGTTGTTCAGTAGTGCTGAGGTTGTTCAGTAGTTGTGCTGAGGTTGTAGAGTAGTTGTGCTGAGGTTGATCAGTAGTTGTGCTGAGGTTGTACAGTAGTTGTGCTGAGGTTGTAGAGTAGTTGTGCTGAGGTTGTTCAGTAGTTGTGCTGAGGTTGTAGAGTAGTTGTGCTGAGGTTGTAGAGTAGTTGTGCTGAGGTTGTAGAGTAGTTGTGCTGAGGTTGTAGAGTAGTTGTGCTGAGGTTGTTCAGTAGTTGTGCTGAGGTTGTTCAGTAGTTGTGCTGAGGTTGTTCAGTAGTTGTGCTGAGGTTGTTCAGTAGTTGTGCTGAGGTTGTAGAGTAGTTGTGCTGAGGTTGTTCAGTAGTTGTGCTGAGGTTGTAGAGTAGTTGTGCTGAGGTTGTTCAGTAGTTGTGATGAGGTTGTAGAGTAGTTGTGCTGAGGTTGTTCAGTAGTTGTGCTGAGGTTGTTCAGTAGTTGTGCTGAGGTTGTTCAGTAGTTGTGCTGAGGTTGTTCAGTAGTTGTGCTGAGGTTGTAGAGTAGTTGTGCTGAGGTTGTTCAGTAGTTGTGCTGAGGTTGTTCAGTAGTTGTGCTGAGGTTGTAGAGTAGTTGTGCTAAGGTTGTACAGTAGTTGTGCTGAGGTTGTACAGTAGTTGTGCTGAGGTTGTACAGTAGTTGTGCTGAGGTTGTACAGTAGTTGTGCTGAGGTTGTTCAGTAGTTGTGCTGAGGTTGTTCAGTAGTTGTGCTGAGGTTGTTCAGTAGTTGTGCTGAGGTTGTACAGTAGTTGTGCTGAGGTTGTTCAGTAGTTGTGCTGAGGTTGTTCAGTAGTTGTGCTGAGGTTATTCAGTAGTTGTGCTGAGGTTGTTCAGTAGTTGTGCTGAGGTTGTAGAGTAGTTGTGCTGAGGTTGTACAGTAGTTGTGCTGAGGTTGTTCAGTAGTTGTGCTGAGGTTGTAGAGTAGTTGTGCTAAGGTTGTACAGTAGTTGTGCAGAGGTTGTACAGTAGTTGTGCTGAGGTTGTACAGTAGTTGTGCTGAGGTTGTTCAGTAGTTGTGCTGAGGTTGTAGAGTAGTTGTGCTGAGGTTGTACAGTAGTTGTGCTGAGGTTGTTCAGTAGTTGTGCTGAGGTTGTTCAGTAGTTGTGCTGAGGTTGTAGAGTAGTTGTGCTGAGGTTGTAGAGTAGTTGTGCTGAGGTTGTTCAGTAGTTGTGCTGAGGTTGTAGAGTAGTTGTGCTGAGGTTGTAGAGTAGTTGTGCTGAGGTTGTAGAGTAGTTGTGCTGAGGTTGTTCAGTAGTTGTGCTGAGGTTGTTCAGTAGTTGTGCTGAGGTTGTACAGTAGTTGTGCTGAGGTTGTACAGTAGTTGTGCTGAGGTTGTACAGTAGTTGTGCTGAGGTTGTTCAGTAGTTGTGCTGAGGTTGTACAGTAGTTGTGCTGAGGTTGTACAGTAGTTGTGCTGAGGTTGTACAGTAGTTGTGCTGAGGTTGTTCAGTAGTTGTGCTGAGGTTGTTCAGTAGTGCTGAGGTTGTTCAGTAGTTGTGCTGAGGTTGTAGAGTAGTTGTGCTGAGGTTGATCAGTAGTTGTGCTGAGGTTGTAGAGTAGTTGTGCTGAGGTTGTAGAGTAGTTGTGCTGAGGTTGTAGAGTAGTTGTGCTGAGGTTGTAGAGTAGTTGTGCTGAGGTTGTAGAGTAGTTGTGCTGAGGTTGTAGAGTAGTTGTGCTGAGGTTGTAGAGTAGTTGTGCTGAGGTTGTTCAGTAGATGTGCTGAGGTTGTTCAGTAGTTGTGCTGAGGTTGTTCAGTAGTTGTGCTGAGGTTGTTCAGTAGTTGTGATGAGGTTGTACAGTAGTTGTGCTGAGGTTGTTCAGTAGTTGTGCTGAGGTTGTTCAGTAGTTGTGCTGAGGTTGTAGAGTAGTTGTGCTGAGGTTGTTCAGTAGTTGTGATGAGGTTGTACAGTAGTTGTGCTGAGGTTGTACAGTAGTTGTGCTGAGGTTGTTCAGTAGTTGTGCTGAGGTTGTAGAGTAGTTGTGCTGAGGTTGTACAGTAGTTGTGCTGAGGTTGTTCTGTAGTTGTACTGAGGTTGTTCAGTAGTTGTGCTGAGGTTGTACAGTAGTTGTGCTGAGGTTGTACAGTAGTTGTGCTGAGGTTGTTCAGTAGTTGTGCTGAGGTTGTTCAGTAGTTGTGTTGAGGTTGTTCAGTAGTTGTGCTGAGGTTGTAGTTGTGCTGAGGTTGTTCAGTAGTTGTGCTGAGGTTGTTCAGTAGTTGTGCTGAGGTTGTAGAGTAGTTGTGCTGAGGTTGTTCAGTAGTTGTGCTGAGGTTGTTCAGTAGTTGTGCTGAGGTTGTAGAGTAGTTGTGCTGAGGTTGTACAGTAGTTGTGCTGAGGTTGTACAGTAGTTGTGCTGAGGTTGTACAGTAGTTGTGCTGAGGTTGTACAGTAGTTGTGCTGAGGTTGTTCAGTAGTTGTGCTGAGGTTGTTCAGTAGTTGTGCTGAGGTTGTTCAGTAGTTGTGCTGAGGTTGTTCAGTAGTTGTGCTGAGGTTGTTCAGTAGTTGTGCTGAGGTTGTTCAGTAGTTGTGCTGAGGTTGTTCAGTAGTTGTGCTGAGGTTGTAGAGTAGTTGTGCTGAGGTTGTTCAGTAGTTGTGCTGAGGTTGTTCAGTAGTTGTGCTGAGGTTGTAGAGTAGTTGTGCTGAGGTTGTACAGTAGTTGTGCTGAGGTTGTAGAGTAGTTGTGCTGAGGTTGTTCAGTAGTTGTGCTGAGGTTGTTCAGTAGTTGTGCTGAGGTTGTTCAGTAGTTGTGCTGAGGTTGTTCAGTAGTTGTGCTGAGGTTGTTCAGTAGTTGTGCTGAGGTTGTAGAGTAGTTGTGCTGATGTTGTACAGTAGTTGTGCTGAGGTTGTTCAGTAGTTGTGCTGAGGTTGTTCATTAGTTGTGCTGAGGTTGTTCAGTAGTTGTGCTGAGGTTGTACAGTAGTTGTGCTGAGGTTGTTCAATAGTTGTGCTGAGGTTGTTCAGTAGTTGTGCTGAGGTTGTACAGTAGTTGTGCTGAGGTTGTTCAGTAGTTGTGTTATGATTGTTGAATACTTACGTTGTTGTAAATGCGTTCAGAGAGCAACAAGAGATGTGCACAAGGACTTGACAGCCTCTGACACGACGGACTTGTGGTCAACCCGACAGACTCCCAACACTGGACTCTAATGATACCGAGAGGACCCTTCAAGAAGCACAGACGCACCACTCCCTGCTTCAAGAAGCACAGACGCACCACTCCCTGCTTCAAGAAGCACGGACGCACCACTCCCTGCTTCAAGAAGCACAGACGCACCACTCCCTGCTTCAAGAAGCACAGACGCACCACTCCCTGCTTCAAGAAGCACAGACGCACCACTCCCTACTTCAAGAAGCACAGACGCACCACTCCCTGCTTCAAGAAGCACAGACGCACCACTCCCTGCTTCAAGAAGCACAGACGCACCACTCCCTGCTTCAAGAAGCACAGACGCACCACTCCCTGCTTCAAGAAGCACAGACGCACCACTCCCTGCTTCAAGAAGCACGGACACACCACTCCCTGCCTCAAGAAGCACGGACGCACCACTCCCTGCCTCAAGAAGCACGGACGCACCACTCCCTGCCTCAAGAAGCACGGACGCACCACTCGATGCTTCAAGAAGCACGGACGCACCACTCCCTGCCTCAAGAAGCACGGACGCACCACTCCCTGCTTCAAGAAGCACGGACGCACCACTCGATGCTTCAAGAAGCACGGACGCACCACTCCCTGCCTCAAGAAGCACGGACGCACCACTCCCTGCTTCAAGAAGCACGGACGCACCACTCGATGCTTCAAGAAGCACGGACGCACCACTCCCTGCCTCAAGAAGCACGGACGCACCACTCCCTGCTTCAAGAAGCACGGACGCACCACTCCCTGCTTCAAGAAGCACGGACGCACCACTCCCTGCTTCAAGAAGCACGGACGCACCACTCCCTGCTTCAAGAAGCACAGACGCACCACTCCCTGCTTCAACGGGATAAATGCTCTGACCTTGACTCCGACAAGTGGAGTTCCGCAAGACTCCTGACTAAGTTCTGTGTTATTTAACATATTCGTAAACGACCTCCATCAATCACAATATACACACACCGCAATCATTCAATGTACAGATGTCGTGAGTCACATAATAACATATAAGCCCGAGGGGAAAGAGGGGGCAGTATTATTTGCTGGGAGAATGGTCCGGGGTGCGGGATGAACATAGGCTGGTCGGGGTCACCAGAATTACAGTGTTCCAGAGTCACACTCTGACCACCACGACAGAATGTTATGATACCGGCTACACCTATCAAAATATTTTGACACAATAAAATTCAATCAATTTTATTCTCTGCCTCTCTTCCTACCTTTTTCTCTTTACCTCCATACCTCCATCTCTTTACCTCTACTTCTCTCTTTCCCTCTTCCCTCCCCCCCCTCTCTCTCTCTCTCTCTCTCTTTTTCTCTCTCTCTCCCCCTCCCTCCCTCCCTCCCCCCTCTCAGCACCCTGGTGATGGGTGATCATTATCAGCCGATAGGATCGGCAACATTACCCATTAATTAACTCCCAAAATTACTCAACTCTTTTTGTGGAATATAATGATTGAACTTTGAGGTGAAAGAGATGAATGAGATTATTGAACCTGAGAGGCTAATTACTAATCAGCATGGATAATCAGAGAAGAATGGAAATAGTGATTAAATTAGGAACACTAGAGCCGTTCGGCCTGTATGTGCAGGAACAAACACTTTGTTGACAATTATTATCAAAACTCTTTCCTCCATTTTATAAGCTGGAGGAATAATTATACTGTGCCTGAATGTTTCATGATGTGCCTTAATGCTAATAGTGACTGCCCAGACAGGTACCAGCGGAGTGTTGTCAAGACCTACGTTGACCGAGCTCTCACTCACAGTTCTGGTTGGAAGCAGGTCGACGAGGATCTCTGCAGGTTTGGGCAGGACCTAGTTAATAATGGCTTCTCTAACGGTTATGTTGAAGACGTCATTAAAAGGAAGGTGACACGCTCTGAAGAATCAACTAACACAACACCTGTACCCCCTATTTGATTGTTTTAAAGGAACTTCTTTTCCACGGCTTATAAAACGGAGGAAAGAGTTCTGAAAGATATTATTGATGGGAACGTTATCCCCACAGACACCAATCAGAAGATACAATTAACAATTTACTAGAAAAAAACAAGAAGACCGCCATCCTACTTATGAAGAACTTTCCAGATACAAAACAGAACGCCTTAAAAAGAGACCAACGACGTTTATGCCTTCACATGCCCAATTGGGGACTATCAGCCCCAAAGATCTCAGTATATAGGCAAGACAACAATGTCTCTCTCTCTAGGCGATTAATAATACACAAACAACAGGTCACACCAAGAAGCATATAATTTCCTCACACAACCAGACCATCACCAGAGAAATCTTAACAAACATCAGAGAAATTATCGACAGGTTCAACGACAACAGGAGACTCGACATCAGCGAGGCCCTACACATCAAAAAGTCAGGACTAACAATCAACAGCCAGTTATCACATAATAACATTCTACCCACTTCAAGACCACGAACCAACACAGAAACAGTAGAAACAAGAACAAAAGCTGCTTATGTTGTGACGGTAACGCGTTGGTGTTCGGCTGTTTAAGGCTAGGGGTATGGCCTCGTCACATAGTTATAAAAAAAAATAGAAAAAACTGGAACTTCGTCTGTGGTAAGGTAAGGAGAAGACACACAAAACACAAGTAAACTTTAACAATGAAATTTTAATTACGTTAAATAAATCAAAACATGAAAAAATGGACAAACAAATTTGTATAATAAAATCAATCAATCAAAATAATAAGAATAATTAAATGACACAATGAAAAGTTACGTTAAGACAAAATAACAAGAAGTGCAATACAAAAATAAAGGTAAGGTGCTGGAATATTGGCTTTAAGCTACCACCTCTCTCAGTATACGCTAACGTCTAGCCGGGAGGAGTGGTAACTGCGAAAGCACAGAATATTCTGAGGTCTGAGGTCGTGGCGACCCCAGACATCAAGTAGTATGGGGGGGCGAGTGCAGTTGCAGCCAGACCGGCGACCAATCAGCGGAGCCGGTAGCGATCAACAGGTAGTTTGGCGGTTTGAGTCTGAACAGGTGTTCCTGGCTGCATACGTTTTGCGCTCTGGCAAACCTTGGAAATGTTGTTGTCGTTGTTGGACATTTCTTCCCTAGTAGTTTTATATAGTTTGTTGCGACGTATTTGTAGAGGGAAGAGCAGGCTCAATCTCTTGAAGGAGATTATTGTCACAATGTTCATACATTGAATAACCTATTAATATCCATTTTGTTTCTCCACTTATTCATCTCAATCACGTCATGAACCACCTAACCCCGAGAGTATATAAGCTTTTTCAGAGGCATGGTAAATTTGTCTTTGAAAATGTAAGGGAGTGCCTTGCATAATGCATTCCTAGGCGTCAGACCATAATATAGTGTGAAACTGAACTTTGAAGAGTTAATTTTTCAGCTTCCCTCGACAATGAAGAAAAACATAAATAATGTTGAGAAGATTCGTGAAAGAATCTTTAATCTTACCCTTTCGGTCATATTCAACAACATTTGTCTATAAGAAAGATTGCTACCAAAATATACTAATATCCTTTATAAATAAAAATATTAATGTTTCGTTTGAACAAATTCGTTAATTCTCCGAAAGTTCTTCACCGATTGCTTTGACACTTTAACACAACGTTCCATTTGCAACCGAGCGGGTTTTATTATACATAATGTATACATATCATATCTGTGACGGGGAAAAACATGCCCAAGATTACCATCAAAGTGCCGTCGGGGTGGTGGTTCAAATAGCCTCGGCTATCACCACCTTATGTACGGTCACTGATGGTCGAGTGGTTTAAGGCACCGTGTACCCCAGTTGCAATGTGCTCCTGGCGGTCCGGGTTCGAGTCACTTTTGGGGTGTGGAGTTTTTCTTCACATATATGCTTGGGGACCATTTAAGCTTGTTCACACTCACACTCGCACATGCAGACAGACACACACACACACACACGCACACACACACACACACACAACACACACACACACACACACACACACACACACACACACATATATATATATATATATATATATATATATATATATATATATATATATATATATATATATATATATATAATATGGGTACCAGCTCTGGTGTTATTGTATGGACCCATAGCCTCGGAGAAGAGAATAAAGAGTATTCAGAGATCTTGTTGATTCTCATTGAACATTTTAATATTTTCTCCTCCTACCACCCCTACTATTTTTTTTATTTTATTCTATATGACTTTTTTTATTTAATATGACCTTTTTTATTTTATTACATTGTGTCACAGTTAACAGAAAACACACAGACACACACATATAACAATCACTGTTGCGGCGACACTGAGGCGCTGGAATAGGAAACTGGATGTTCTTGAGCCTTTGGTTAGCGTAATGAGTTCCTCGCCCACCTCGTTTAGGAACTTAAGTGCACATTTACCCCAGGCGCCCAGGGTCTCGGAGCCTATCTGCACGAACCTGTAACAACGTTCTAGGTGCCTGTACTTGTTGGTTCTCTGAGTCTCCCTGAAGGTGGTCGCCCCGCCTCCCTCAGCTGTACTGTGAGGTTGATAGTTATCATCCAATATAGACGCACACGTGTAGTCCCACACGACCTGTTTATCTTCCCTCCATGGCTGCAGGGTGACTCCATCTGGGCGTTAGTGACGTTTGTTACTTATATAACAACATATATATATATATATATATATATATATATATATATATATATATATATATATATATATATATATATATATATATATATATATATATATTATTAAATATGACCGAAAAAGTAAGATTAATAATTCTAACACGAATTTCCTCAATATTTCTTATGTTTCTTTTCATTGTCGATGGTAATTGAAAAATCAATTCTCCAAAATTCATTTCTATTTCTAGTCTGACTGTGACACTTGAACGCGTTTCGAAATAACTTATTACATTTTCAAAGACTTTATTTAACACACACACACAACTATAACCTGCAAACACTAAACAGAGTTCTACTATGCTATCATTTAGATTGATTGATTGATAAAGATTAAGCCACATAAAAGGTGGCACGGGCATGAATAGCCCGTAAGTGGCGGCCCTTTTGAGCCAATACCAGTATCAAGAGCTGATACTGAAGATCTATGGAGGTGCGATTGCACCCTGCAGTGACGGGAGATGTCTCCCGTGGCTATCATTTAAACAGCTTTCATTTTATATACCCGCATTTGGGTGAGGTGATATCTTACAACAGTTTTGGATGAGGTGAACAAAACTTTCAACACAAGATAGAGCAAACTTTCAACACAAGACAGAACACGGTGCAATGGGTATAAATTGGGTAAATTAAAGGGAAGAATGGAAGTAACTGCAAAGGGCCTATTGGCCCATATTTCTTGATGCTTCTATATTGGAGCGGAGTCTTGAAGTGGGTAGAATATAGATGTGCATTAATTGGCTGTTGATTGCTGGTGTTGACTTCTTGATGTGTAGTGCCTAGCAGATGTCAAGCCGCCTCCTATCGCTGTATCTATCGATGGTTTCTGTGTTGATTGTTAAGACCTCTCTGGTGATTGTCTGGTTGTGGGAAGATATTATTTGTTCCTTAATGGAGCCCTGTTGCTTATGCATCGTTAATCGCCTGGAAAGAGATGTTGTTGTCTTGCCTATATACTGAGTTCTTTGAGGCTTACAGTTCCCCAAGTGGGCATTTGAAGGTATAGACGACGTTGGTCTCTTTTAAAGCGTTCTGCTTCGTGTCTGGAGAGTTTCTCACTGAGTAGGATTGGCCGTTTTTTTGGTTTCATAGTAAATCGTCAATTGTATACTCACTTCCCCCTTCAGAGCAGGAGAGATTGCTGAAATAGAGGGAATACAGAGAACATATACGGCACGCATATATGCAATAAAGCACCTAAATTATTGGGATCGTCTCAAAGCCCTCCAAATGTACTCACTAGAAAGAAGACGAGAGAGATATCAAATAATATACACATGGAAGATACTGGAGGGCCAAGTACCAAATCTACACAGTAAAATAACAACGTACTGGAGTGAACGACATGGAAGAAAATGTAGAATAGAACCAATGAAGAGCAGAGGTGCCATAGGCACAATCAGAGAACACTGTATAAACATCAGAGGTCCGCGGTTGTTCAACGTCCTCCCAGCAAGCATAAGAAATATTGCCGGAACAACCGTGGACATTTTCAAGAGGAAACTAGATTTATTCCTCCAAGGAGTGCCGGACCAACCGGGCTGTGGTGGGTATGTGGGCCTGCGGGCCGCTCCAAGCAACAGCCTGGTGGACCAAACTCTCACAAGTCGAGCCTGGCCTCGGGCCGGGCTTGGGGAGTAGAAGAACTCCCAGAACCCCATCAACCAGGTATCAACCAGGTATCTTCTGATTTTTGTCTGTAGGGATAACGTTCCTATTAACAATATCTTTCAGGACCCTTTCCTCCGTTTTATGAGCTGTGGAAAAGAAGTTCATGTAAAATAGTCTAATAGGGGTTACAGGTGTTGTGTTAGTTGTCTCTTCAGAGGTTGCATGACGTTTCACCTTCCTTCTTATGATGTCTTCAACGAAACAATTGGAGAAGCTGTTGTTGACTAGGACCTGCCTTACCCTACAGAGTTCTTCATCGACTTCCATCCTGAGCTGTGGCTGAGAGCACAGTCGACATAAGCGTTAACAACACTCCTCTTGTACCTGTCTGGGCAGTCACTGTTGACATTGAGGCACATTCCTATGTTTGTTTCCTTAATGTAGACTGCAGTGTGGAAACCTCCGCTTCTTTACAAGACTGTTACATCTAGAAAGGGCAGCTTCCTATCCTTCTCCATCTCGTAAGTGAAACGCAACACAGAATTCCGCTCAAATGCCTCCTTCAGCTCCTGCAGATGTCTGACATCAGGTACCTGTGTAAAAATGTCGTCAACATACCTGCAGTATATGGCCGGTTTCAAGTTCATGTCGACTAAGACCTTCTGTTTGATGGTACCCATGTAGAAGTTCGCAAACAGGACACCTAGGGGAGAGCCCATGGCGACCCCATCTACTTGCTTATACATGTGCCCATCCGGGCTCAAGAAGGGTGCCTCTTTAGTAAAAGCTTGGAGTAGTTTCCTTAGAATGTTTTTTGGTATGTCAAGAGGAGTACAGGCTGGATCACGATACACTCTGTCCGCTATCATCCCGATTGTTTCATCCACAGGTACGTTGGTAAACAGTGATTCTACGTCCAACGAGGCTCTTATCCCTGCGGCCCGTGTTCCCCGCAGTAAGTCAACAAATTCCTTTGAAGACTTCAGGCTGAAGGTGCAAGGAACATAAGGGGTCAGCAAATCGTTGAGTCGCTTTAACAGTCTGTACGTGGGTGTGGGTATCTGGCTGATGATTGGCCGAAGTGGGTTTCCAGGCTTGTGGGTCTTGACATTTCCATACGCATACCCAGGTTTATATTCCCCAATAATCTTTGGTAGGTGGAGTCCGGATTTCTTGGCGTTCACAGTTTCGATGAATCTGTTAACCTTTGCTTTCAATTCGGCTGTAGTGTCCTTCGTTACCCTTTGGAATTTAGTTTGGTCAGAGAGTATGATGTTCATTTTCGCCAGATATTCGTCTTTTTTAAGAATGACGTATATTGGCGACTTGTCACCTCTCCTGACGACTATCTCCTTGTTCTCACGAAGGCTCTTAGCTGCCGCTTTGAGCTCGGGGAACAGTATGGTGCTTCTGTAGTTGCCTCGAATCTTTCCTCCTTCTGCAATAAGTTCTGCTTGTAAGGTGTCTTTGGTGGTGACCTTCTTTTGTGTCTCGAGGTCGAATATGTCGTCCAACAGGATCTCCAACTCAACTTTCCGGGCCATCTCACTTGGTCTGGACATAACGTGATTGAACCTTGCTGGAATCAACCTCACTGAGGACCAAGTCACTCTCCTAAATCTGGGTATAAACTGTCACTGTTATGTCTTGACCAAGTGAGATGGCCCGGAAAGTCAATGACCAAGTGAGATGGCCTATTCAGGCCCCCCACTGTGGCTGTGGAGCATCAATGACATCCCACATCATGCAAACCTGGTCACTCTTGGTATTACCGGCGTAAGTGTTCAGTGGGTTAGAGGTAATTTTCCCCTATGCAGACGACGTATCACAACGAGGCTGAATATATGATGACCAAACCACACGTCGGAAGGTGGAGAAACGACGACGTTTCGCTCCGTCCTGGACCATCAAGTCACTCGACCTGATAATGGTCCAGGACGGACTGAAACGTCGACGTTTCTATATCTTCTGATGTGTGGTTTGGTCATCACAGTTTTCCCCTTCTGCATGCTTCTGTGTAAACTTGTACCAGCGACGCTCTGTCACATAGGTGAGTGCTGACCTTTGACTGTAGAGGCTGCATACAAGTCTGTCCACAGTTGGATACTTCCTGAGACTAGACGCTGCCTGCAAAAGTGCTTTCACATCATCAACTTTATCAGTCTTCTCTGTTGCAACTGTGCGTGGATTATTCCTTTGTTTTGGTAAAACAAAGTTTCTCTGGCATCATTTCACCGCTCGGGACATAACAGGTCAACATATGGAAGGTTCTCAGCAACAAGAAGCCTTCAGATGACGCTTGAAGTTATCGCAAGACTTGGTGTTGATGTTATGGTTCCTGTAGAGGGCCGCAGGTAAGTATTGTTTACCTGATTCTTGTCAATCATTCCTGACTCTGAATGATGTAGAGAAGCTTACATAATGTTCCTGGTGGCGTAGTGGTAACACACTCGCCCCTCATTTCGCGAGCCATGGTTCGTGCCATGTAACGGTTCAGTAAAGATGATAGACATTTGACACAAGAAGCCTTTATGTAAAGTTTGATATTGAAGGTTACCCAATATTAGGAGCAGACTTTTTCTAGACTTTATTTACTGGTAAGTAACGGTGGCAGAAGTTCAAGCACTGTTGTAAGTTGTTCAAATGTTCACTCATAGGCAGTTCGAGAAAGCTTTGTTGTGACATTTGGTTGACCAGTGAACTAACAAGCCTTAGTGGAGGAAATCTATGTTTACTTTTAATTCATATTGTCTAACCTTCGGTTGAAACAACCTAGCGATCCTGCCCAGTAATATGTTAGATATATCAGCTAATATTCCAAATAATCCTTAACAAGGGTAAGGTAATTATCAGAAGAAAGGCACCTAGTCATTATGACTTTATAGCACTTGGAAAGGATAAGGTACTTGGGGTAGGCCGGTGGAAAGGAATGGTGCCCAACCATATGGAGGGTCGGGGATTGAACGCCGACCTGCAAGATGTGATACCGTCGCTCTACCGTCCAGTCCAAGTAGATAGTAAAGCGATGATTTATTATAATATTATGTCTTGTTGCTAACGCTTCTAGATGTAAACATGTATCCTATTTGCTTAATTGATGCAAAAATCGATCCTTTCTGCAAATTGATGCATTTTTTCAAATTAAGAAACAAATGTATTTTACGATTAACGGTTCAAGTAATTTTCCTACAAGTGACGTTATGGTAATTGGACAACAGTTGTATGCCAGGGATCTGTTCCCCTTCTTAAAAATTGTGACAAATCTTGCACGCCGCCACGATTCTGGAAGTCGGCTTGACTTGAATGACTTATTAAATATGAAAGACACCACTAGGCTCCCTTCACATTCTTTTTGATCTCCGGCAAATACCACCTCTGACCCCGGGGACTTATTAGGCTGCACGAATAATATCATGTTTTTCGCTAGTAAATACTGAAATTACAAAAAATGCCACCAATTTCTGTCATTATCAGTTAATTGACATGTTCTTTATTTCAGTGATCAAGTCTTCTCCTTGATATTTGTTTGACTATATATATGTTTATATATATTTATAAATAAAATATAATCTGAGTCTTTATTGTAATACAGTGACATCCTTCCCACCACTCCCCTCACAACATCTCCTTACATCAACAGGTCATCATCGTGAACTGGACCTGTTCTGATCAGCAAAATTTTTCCATTTTCAAGAAATTCTTTAATCCATCAAAATCAGCTTAACCGGAATGTGGGAGCTTAACAGAGTTTTCTCTCTCTCACAACTTTTGCCTCGCTGTATTAAACCCGATGTCGTTGTGGCCACTGTTCCGTAACTCGCTCACTATTTTTATGTTATTCGTTTCTCTCCTTTGCCTAACACTACATCTAAAATACACAGAGTAATCACACTAACGTGACTGCATCAATCAGAAAATCTATCGCCTACTATGGATTTTCTCAATAAATCTAAAATACTATTTTTCCGTTGAGGCTTTAAAAAGTATTAAAGAAAACACCATCAATTAATTCAAGAATTTTTTTAACATTCTGTGTTTTTGTTAGTTCAGTTTATTCTACTAAAATCAAAGTCCCTAGCAAAATATTTGCTAGTATATGCACTTATAAAGCATTATACAAGGAGTTTTGATGATGGTGTTCATGCACTTTGACAAAGAGTTATGATCAAACATCCATTCACGGAGAGGTTCACTTGAGGTGTTCTTGCTACTATGTTCACTTACAAGGAACTGTACTTGGAGAGAGAGTTAAGTTGAGGGTGTTCACACACAGTACAGCTGGACCCGGAGTGTTCACACACAGTACAGCTGGACCCTGGAGTGTTCACACACAGTACAGCTGGACCCGGAGTGTTCACACACAGTACAGCTGGACCCGGAGTGTTCACACACAGTACAGCTGGACCCGGAGTGTTCACACACAGTACAGCTGGACCCGGAGTGTTCACACACAGTACAGCTGGACCCGGAGTGTTCACACACAGTACAGCTGGACCCGGAGTGTTCACACACAGTACAGCTGGACCCGGAGTGTTCACACACAGTACAGCTGGACCCGGAGTGTTCACACACAGTACAGCTGGACCCGGAGTGTTCACACACAGTACAGCTGGACCCGGAGTGTTCACACACAGTACAGCTGGACCCGGAGTGTTCACACACAGTACAGCTGGACCCGGAGTGTTCACACACAGTACAGCTGGACCCGGAGTGTTCACACACAGTACAGCTGGACCCGGAGTGTTCACACACAGTACAGCTGGACCCGGAGTGTTCACACACAGTACAGCTGGACCCGGAGTGTTCACACACAGTACAGCTGGACCCGGAGTGTTCACACACAGTACAGCTGGACCCGGAGTGTTCACACACAGTACAGCTGGCACCCGGAGTGTTCACACACAGTACAGCTGGACCCGGAGTGTTCACACACAGTACAGCTGGACCCGGAGTGTTCACACACAGTACAGCTGGACCCGGAGTGTTCACACACAGTACAGCTGGACCCGGAGTGTTCACACACAGTACAGCTGGACCCGGAGTGTTCACACACAGTACAGCTGGACCCGGAGTGTTCACACACAGTACAGCTGGACCCGGAGTGTTCACACACAGTACAGCTGGACCCGGAGTGTTCACACACAGTACAGCTGGACCCGGAGTGTCGCGCCTCCTCTGAACCAGGGGGGGGGGGGACGGGGGAATTGCCATATATATTAATTAACACAGTGTCCACTGATGCCAAACTGTCTTTATTATGTATTTTAATGATTAATTGCATCTTGTGATTGTTATTTGATGATGTGATGAATATCGGTACATGTTTATGACAGGATATAATTAAACCCATTTGCCCTTTTGTTTATTACTTGAATTATGTATTTCATGAATGTTGGTTGAAATTTTCCACAGACCGCATGAATATTTTTACATGTTCTGAGTACTTCACTGTCACTTTCTGAGGACTTCACTGTAACTTTCTGAGGACTTCACTGTCACTTTCTGAGGACTTCACTGCTACTTTCTGAGGACTTCACTGTTACTTTCTGAGGACTTCACTGTTACTTTCTGAGGACTTCACTGTTACTTTCTGAGGACTTCACTGTTACTTTCTGAGGACTTCACTGTAACTTTCTGAGCACTTCACTGTCACTTTCTGAGCACTTCTCTGTCACTTTCTGAGCACTTCACTGTCACTTTCTGAGCACTTCACTGTCACTTTCTGAGCACTTCACTGTCACTTTCTGAGTACTTCACTGTCACTTTCTGAGGACTTCACTGTAACTTTCTGAGGACTTCACTGTTACTTTCTGAGCACTTCACTGTCACTTTCTGAGGACTTTACTGTCACTTTCTGAGGACTTGACTGTCACATTCTGAGCACTTCACTGTCACTTTCTGAGGACTTGACTGTCACTTTCTGAGCACTTCACTGTCACTTTCTGAGCACTTCTCTGTCACTTTCTGAGCACTTCACTGTCACTTTCTGAGCACTTCACTGTTCCTTTCTGAGTACTTCACTGTCACTTTCTGAGGACTTCACTGTAACTTTCTGAGGACTTCACTGTCACTTTCTGAGGACTTCACTGTTACTTTCTGATCATTTCACTGTAACTTTCTGATCACTTCACTGTAACTTTCTGATCACTTCACTGTCACTTTACTGAGCACTTCACTGTCACTTTTCGGGCACTTCACTGTCACTTTCTGAGCACTTCACTGTCACTACCTGAGCACTTCACTGTCACTTTCTGAGCACTTCACTGTCACTTCCTGAGCACTTCCTGTCACTTTCTGAGCACTTCACTGTCACTTTCTGAGCACTTCACTGTCACTTTCTGAGCACTTCACTGTCACTTTCTGAGCACTTCACTGTCACTTTCTGAGCACTTCACTGTCACTTTCTGAGCACTTCACTGTCACTTTCTGAGTACTTCACTGTAACTTTCTGAGGACTTCACTGTAACTTTCTGAGGACTTCACTGTTACTTTCTGAGCACTTCACTGTCACTTTCTGAGGACTTTACTGTCACTTTCTGAGGACTTGACTGTCACTTTCTGAGCACTTCTACTGTCACTTTCTGAGCACTTCACTGTCACTTTCTGAGCACTTCACTGTAACTTTCTGATCACTTCACTGTCACTTTCTGAGCACTTCACTGTCAACTTGTCTGAGCCATTTCACTGTAACTTGTCTGAGCACTTCACTGTCACTTTCTGAGCACTTCACTGTCACTTTTCTGAGCACTTCACTGTCACTTTCTGAGCACTTCTACTCACTTTCTGAGCACTTCTCTATCACTTTCTTAGCACTTCTGTCACTTTCTGAGCACTTCACTGTCACTTCCTGATCACTTCACTGTCACTTCCTGATCACTTTACTGTCACTTTCTGAGCACTTTACTGTCACTTTCTGAGCACTTCACTGTCACCTACTGAGCACTTCACTGTCACCTACTGAGCACTTCACTGTCACACACACATCAAGGCTCCATAGTTTCACCTTCATGTACACCTTCGGTGGTATACAAGTTAACGTTGTAGTGATGAACCTTCCCGAGCGCCATATAGCCAGGTTATGGCTATATTGGTCCACAACACTTTGTGGTGTTGTGGTGCAATATAGGTGCAATGTGGTGCAATATTACACGTTACTCTGGAGGTTGAGTTGCATCATGTGCAACATGGCGGACATGACGCGTCAAGTGCAACATGGCGGACATGACGCGTCAAGTGCAACATGGCGGACATGACGCGTCAAGTGCAACATGGCGGACATGACGCGTCAAGTGCAACACGAGAGAAGCACGGAGGCAAGTGCAGCTTGCTGTTGATGATGCAGCACATCTAATGTGACAAGCTCGTGCATCATATGCAACTTGGTGATCACTGAGCTTTATATGCTGCTTGATTATATCTGTGCAACACATGCAACAGGACGGACACGCTGTGTTAGATGCAGGTCAGTCACGGGGCCCTGGCATGCAGGCACCACAGTCACCGTGACAACACGTTATGTGTCACAAACAGCATAGTAGTGGTGACAACACATACACCAGCGACCTTCTCTCTCACCATGTGTCACAAGCAACATAGTAGTGGTGGCAACACATACACCAGCGACCTTCCCTCTCACCATGTGTCACAAGCAACATAGTAGTGGTGGCAACACATACAGAGGACACATGACACATACACCAGCGACCTTCCCTCTCACCATGTGTCACAAGCAGCATAGTAGTGGTGGCAACACATACAGAGGACACATGACACATACACCAACGACCTTCCCTCTCACCATACATTCTCTAGATGACTTAACAAATTGTACAATGTCCTTGTGTTATCCCCATGACTAAGCCACCACAAGCTATGATGATATCAGGAGCCCAATAACTCCTAGTAGCACCCAGGATAACACAACACCCGGCGCCAGTATTGGACACAAGAGAACACGTCATGATAACACAATGAATATTTAATGGGGCTTCACTACAATTGATGTTTTATAAACCAGAAGATTAAACTTGCAGTGTGAGCGCTGACAAACCCATCACTCGCATTATAAATAAAAAGGAGTTTTATTTTTTGATCCAAAATGCCAAAATGTTAATACAACTTCCTCTTCATGTTGATATATTTTTCCGTGTTATGAGAATCGTGGAATTATATACATAAATACATTTATATATTTATTATTATACCAGCGGCCTCGGCTTTATATTTTGATGTTAGTAAAGGGATAGTACTGGACTGTGTGTAGCTGTCGTGGTGGACGACCAGCAGTGTCCCAGTGTGTAGTTGTCGTGGTGGACGACCAGCAGTGTCCCAGTGTGTAGTTGTCGTGGTGGACGACCAGCAGTGTTCCAGTGTGTAGTTGTCGTGGTGGACGACCAGCAGTGTTCCAGTGTGTAGTTGTCGTGGTGGACGACCAGCAGTGTTCCAGTGTGTAGTTGTCGTGGTGGACGACCAGCAGTGTTCCAGTGTGTAGTTGTCGTGGTGGACGACCACCAGTGTCCCAGTGTGTAGTTGTCGTGGTGGACGACCACCAGTGTTCCAGTGTGTAGTTGTCGTGGTGGACGACCACCAGTGTCCCAGTGTGTAGTTGTCGTGGTGGACGACCAGCAGTGTTCCAGTGTGTAGTTGTCGTGGTGGACGACCACCAGTGTTCCAGTGTGTAGTTGTCGTGGTGGACGACCACCAGTGTCCCAGTGTGTAGTTGTCGTGGTGGACGACCACCAGTGTTCCAGTGTGTAGTTGTCGTGGTGGACGACCAGCAGTGTTCCAGTGTGTAGTTGTCGTGGTGGACGACCAGCAGTATTCCAGTGTGTAGTTGTCGTGGTGGACGACCAGCAGTGTTCCAGTGTGTAGTTGTCGTGGTGGACGACCAACAGTGTTCCAGTGTGTAGTTGTCGTAGTGGACGACCAACAGTGTTCCAGTGTGTAGTTGTCGTGGTGGACGACCAGCAGTGTTCCAGTGTGTAGTTGTCGTGGTGGACGACCAGCAGTGTTCCAGTGTGTAGTTGTCGTGGTGGACGACCACCAGTGTTCCAGTGTGTAGTTGTCGTGGTGGACGACCACCAGTGTTCCAGTGTGTAGTTGTCGTGGTGGACGACCACCAGTGTTCCAGTGTGTAGTTGTCGTGGTGGACGACCACCAGTGTTCCAGTGTGTAGTTGTCGTGGTGGACGACCACCAGTGTTCCAGTGTGTAGTTGTCGTGGTGGACGACCAGCAGTGTTCCAGTGTGTAGTTGTCGTGGTGGACGACCAGCAGTGTTCCAGTGTGTAGTTGTCGTGGTGGCGACCAGCAGTGTTCCAGTGTGTAGTTGTCGTGGTGGACGACCAGCAGTGTTCCAGTGTGTAGTTGTCGTGGTGGACGACCAGCAGTGTTCCAGTGTGTAGTTGTCGTGGTGGACGACCAGCAGTGTTCCAGTGTGTAGTTGTCGTGGTGGACGACCAGCAGTGTTCCAGTGTGTAGTTGTCGTGGTGGACGACCAGCAGTGTTCCAGTGTGTAGTTGTCGTGGTGGACGACCAGCAGTGTTCCAGTGTGTAGTTCTCGTGGTGGACGACCAGCAGTGTTCCAGTGTGTAGTTGTCGTGGTGGACGACCAGCAGTGTCCCAGTGTGTAGTTGTCGTGGTGGACGACCAGCAGTGTTCCGGTGTGTAATTGTGGTGGTGGACGACCAGCAGTGTTCCAGTGTGTAGTTGTCGTGGTGGACGACCAGCAGTGTTCCAGTGTGTAGTTGTCGTGGTGGACGACCAGCAGTGTTCCAGTGTGTAGTTGTCGTGGTGGACGACCAGCAGTGTTCCAGTGTGTAGTTGTCGTGGTGGACGACCAGTAATGTTCCAGTGTGTAGTTGTCATGGTGGACGACCAGTAGTGTTCCAGTGTGTTGTTGTCGTGGTGGACGACCAGTAGTGTCCCAGTGTGTAGTTGTCGTGGTGGACGACCAGCAGTGTGTAGTTGTCGTGGGGAACGACCACCAGTGTCCCCGTGTGTAGTTGTCGTGGTGGACGACCAGTAATGTTCCAGTGTGTAGTTGTCGTGGTGGACGACCAGTAGTGTTCCAGTGTGTAGTTGTCGTGGTGGACGACCAGCAGTGTTCCGGTGTGTAGTTGTCGTGGTGGACGACCAGCAGTGTGTAGTTGTCGTGGTGGACGACCAGCAGTGTGTAGTTGTCGTGGTGGACGACCAGCAGTGTGTAGTTGTCGTGGTGGACGACCAGCTGTGTCCCAGTGTGTAGTTGTGGTGGACGACCAGCTGTGTGCAGTTGTCGTGGTGGACGACCAACAGTGTTCCAGTGTATAGTTGTCGTGGTGGACGACCAGCAGTGTTCCAGTGTGTAGTTGTCGTGGTGGACGACCAGCAGTGTGTAGTTGTCGTGGTGGACGACCATCAGTGTGTAGTTGTCGTGGTGGACGACCAGCAGTGTCCCAGTGTGTAGTTGTCGTGGTGGACGACCAGCAGTGTTCCAGTGTGTAGTTGTCGTGGTGGACGACCAGCAGTGTTCCAGTGTGTAGTTGTCGTGGTGGACGACCATCAGTGTCCCAGTGTGTAGTTGTCGTGGTGGACGACCAGTAGTGTTCTAGTGTGTAGTTGTCGTGGTGGACGACCAGCAGTGTGTAGTTGTCGTGGTGGACGACCAGTAGTGTTCCAGTGTGTAGTTGTCGTGGTGGACGACCAGCAGTGTGTAGTTGTCGTGGTGGACGACTATCAGTGTCCCAGTGTGTAGTTGTCGTGGTGGACGACCAGTAGTGTTCCAGTGTGTAGTTGTCGTGGTAGACGACCACCAGTGTTCCAGTGTGTAGTTGTCGTGTTGGACGACCAGTAGTGTCCCAGTATGTAGTTGTCGTGGTGGACGACCAGCAGTGTGAAATTGTCGTGATGGACGACCAGCAGTGTGTAATTGTCGTGGTGGACGACCAGCAGTGTGTAGTCGTGTTGGACGACCAACAGTGTTCCAGTGTGTAGTTATCGTGGTGGACGACCAGCAGTGTTCCAGTGTGTAGTTGTCGTGGTGGACGATCAGCAGTGTCCCAGTGTGTAGTTGTCGTGGTGGACGACCAACAGTGTGTAGTTGTCGTGGTGGACGACCAACAGTGTGTAGTTGTCGTGGTGGACGACCAGCAGTGTTCCAGTGTGTAGTTGTCGTGGTGGACGATCAGCAGTGTCCCAGTGTGTAGTTGTCGTGGTGGACGACCAACAGTGTGTAGTTGTCGTGGTGGACGACCAACAGTGTGTAGTTGTCGTGGTGGACGACCAGCAGTGTTCCAGTGTGTAGTTGTCGTGGTGGACGACCAACAGTGTTCCAGTGTGTAGTTGTCGTGGTGTACGACCAGCAGTGTGTAGTTGTCGTGGTGTACGACCAGCAGTGTGTAGTTGTCGTGGTGGACTACCAACAGTGTTCCAGTGTATAGTTGTCGTGGCGGACGACCAGCAGTGTTCCAGTGTATAGTTGTCGTGGTGGACGACCAGCAGTGTGTAGTTGTCGTGGACGACCAGCAGTGTCCCAGTGTGTAGTTGTCGTGGTGGACGACCAGCAGTGTCCCAGTGTGTAGTTGTCGTGGTGGACGACCAGCAGTGTCCGAGTGTGTAGTTGTCGTGGTGGACGACCAAATGTGCTCCAGTGTGTAGTTGTCGTGGTGGACGACCATCAGTGTCCCAGTGTGCAGTTGTCGAGGTGGACGACCAGTAGTGTTCCAGTGTGTAGTTGTCGTGGTGGACGACCAACAGTGTTCCAGTGTGTAGTTGTCGTGGTGGACGACCAGAAGTGTTCCAATGTGTAGTTGTCGCGGTAGACGACCAGCAGTGTTCCAGTGTGTAGTTGTCGTGGTGGACGACCATCAGTGTCCCAGTGTGTAGTTGTCGTGGTGGACGACCAGTAGTGTTCCAGTGTGTAGTTGTCGTGGTGGACGACCAGCAGTGTTCCAGTGTGTAGTTGTCGTGGTGGACGACCAGCAGTGTGTAGTTGTCGTGGTGGACGACCATCAGTGTCCCAGTGTGTAGTTGTCGTGGTGGACGACCAGTAGTGTTCCAGTGTGTAGTTGTAGTGGTGGACGACCAGCAGTGTCCCAGTGTGTAGTTGTCGTGGTGGACGACCAGCAGTGTCCCAGTGTGTAGTTGTCGTGGTGGACGACCAGCAGTGTCCCAGTGTGTAGTTGTCGTGGTGGACGACCAGCAGTGTCCCAGTGTGTAGTTGTCGTGGTGGACGACCAACAGTGTTCCAGTGTATAGTTGTCGTGGTGGACGACCAGCAATGTCCCAGTGTGTAGTTGTCGTGGTGGACGACCAGCAGTGTGTAGTTGTCGTGGTGGACGACCAACAGTGTTCCAGTGTGTAGTTGTCGTGGTGGACGACCAACAGTGTTCCAGTGTGTAGTTGTCGTGGTGGACGACCAGCAGTGTGTAGTTGTCGTGGTGGACGACCAACAGTGTTACAGTGTGTTGTTGTCGTAGTGGACGACCAGCAGTGTGTAATTGTCGTGGTGGACGACCAACAGTGTTCCAGTGTGTAGTTGTCGTAGTGGACGACCAGCAGTGTGTAGTTGTCGTGGTGGACGACCACCAGTGTTCCAGTGTGTAGTTGTCGTGGTGGACGACCAACAGTGTTTAGTTGTCGTGGTGGACGACCAGCAGTGTGTAGCTGTCGTGGTGGACGACTAACAGTGTTCCAGTGTGTAGTTGTCGTGGTGGACGACCAGCTGTGTGTAGTTGTCGTGGTGGACGACCAGCAGTGTGTAGTTGTCGTGGTGGACGACCAGCAGTGTGTATTTGTCGTGGTGGACGACCAACAGTGTTCCAGTGTGTAGTTGTCGTGGTGGACGACCAGCAGTGTTCCAGTGTGTAGTTATCGTGGTGGACGACCAGTAGTGTTCCAGTGTGTAGTTGTCGTGGTGGACGACCAGCAGTGTTCCAGTGTGTTGTTGTCGTGGTGGACGACCAACAGTGTTCCAGTGTGTACTTGTCGTGGTGGACAACCAGCAGTGTCCCAGTGTGTAGTTGTCGTGGTGGACGACCAGCAGTGTCCCAGTGTGTAGTTGTCGTGGTGGACGACCAGCAGTGTCCCATTGTGTTGTTGTCGTGGTGGACGACCAACAGTGTTCCAGTGGGTAGTTGTCGTTGTGGACGACCAACAGTGTTCCAGTGTGTAGTTGTCGTGGTGGACGACCAGCAGTGTTCCATTGTGTAGTTGTCGTGGTGGACGACCAGTAGTGTTCCAGTGTGTAGTTGTCGTAGTGGACGACCAGCAGTGTTCCAGTGTGTTGTTGTCGTGGTGGACGACCAACAGTGTTCCAGTGTGTACTTGTCGTGGTGGACGACCAACAGTGTTCCAGTGTGTACTTGTCGTGGTGGACGACCAGCAGTGTCCCAGTGTGTAGTTGTCGTGGTGGACGACCAGCAGTGTTCCAGTGTGTAGTTGTCGTGGTGGACGACCAACAGTGTTCCAGTGTGTAGTTGTGGTGGTGGACGACCAACAGTGTTCCAGTGTGTAGTTGTCGTGGTGGACGACCAGCAGTGTTCCAGTGTGTAGTTGTCGTGTTGGACGACCAACTGTGTTCCAGTGTGTAGTTGTGGTGGTGGACGACCAACAGTGTTCCAATGTGTAGTTGTCGTGGTGGACGACCAGCAGTGTTCCAGTGTGTAGTTGTCGTGGTGGACGACCAACAGTGTTCCAGTGTGTAGTTGTCGTGGTGGACGACCAACAGTGTTCCAATGTGTAGTTGTCGTGGTGGACGACCAGCAGTGTTCCAGTGTGTAGTTGTCGTGGTGGACGACCAACAGTGTTCCAATGTGTAGTTGTCGTGGTGGACGACCAGTAGTGTTCCAGTGTGTAGTTGTCGTGGTGGACGACCAGCAGTGTTCCAGTGTGTAGTTGTCGTGGTGGACGACCAACAGTGTTCCAGTGTATAGTTGTCGTGGTGGACGACCAACAGTGTTCCAATGTGTAGTTTTCGTGGTGGACGACCAGCAGTGTTCCAGTGTGTAGTTGTCGTGGTGGACGACCAACAGTGTTCCAGTGTGTAGTTGTCGTGGTGGACGACCAACAGTGTTCCAATGTGTAGTTGTCGTGGTGGACGACCAGTTGTGTTCCAGTGTGTAGTTGTCGTAGTGGACGACCAGCAGTGTTCCAGTGTGTAGTTGTCGTGGTGGACGACCAACAGTGTTCCAGTGTGTAGTTGTGGTGGTGGACGACCAACAGTGTTCCAATGTGTAGTTGTCGTGGTGGACGACCAGCAGTGTTCCAGTGTGTAGTTGTCGTGGTGGACGACCAACAGTGTTCCAGTGTGTTGTTGTCGTGGTGGACGACCAACAGTGTTCCAGTGTGTAGTTGTCGTGGTGGACGACCAACAGTGTGTAGTTGTCGTGGTGGACGACCAACAGTGTTCCAGTGTGTAGTTGTCGTGGTGGACGACCAGCAGTGTGTAGTTGTCGTGGTGGACGACCAACAGTGTTCCAGTGTGTAGTTGTCGTGGTGGACGACCAACAGTGTTCCAGTGTGTAGTTGTCGTGGTGGACGACCAATAATGTGTAGTTGTCGTGGTGGACGACCAGCAGTGTCGCAGTGTGTAGTTGTCGTGGTGGACGACCAGCAGTGTCGCAGTGTGTAGTTGTCGTGGTGGACGACCAGCAGTGTGTAGTTGTCGTGGTGGACGACCAACAGTGTTCCAGTGTGTAGTTGTGGTGGTGGACGACCAACAGTGTTCCAATGTGTAGTTGTCGTGGTGGACGACCAGCAGTGTTCCAGTGTGTAGTTGTCGTGGTGGACGACCAACAGTGTTCCAGTGTGTAGTTGTCGTGGTGGACGACCAACAGTGTTCCAATGTGTAGTTGTCGTGGTGGACGACCAGCAGTGTTCCAGTGTGTAGTTGTCGTGGTGGACGACGAACAGTGTTCCAATGTGTAGTTGTCGTGGTGGACGACCAGTAGTGTTACAGTGTGTAGTTGTCGTGGTGGACGACCAGCAGTGTTCCAGTGTGTAGTTGTCGTGGTGGACGACCAACAGTGTTCCAGTGTGTAGTTGTCGTGGTGGACGACCAACAGTGTTCCAATGTGTAGTTGTCGTGGTGGACGACCAGCAGTGTTCCAGTGTGTAGTTGTCGTGGTGGACGACCAACAGTGTTCCAGTGTGTAGTTGTCGTGGTGGACGACCAACAGTGTTCCAGTGTGTAGTTGTCGTGGTGGACGACCAATAATGTGTAGTTGTCGTGGTGGACGACCAGCAGTGTCGCAGTGTGTAGTTGTCGTGGTGGACGACCAGCAGTGTGTAGTTGTCGTGGTGGACGACCAACAGTGTTCCAGTGTGTAGTTGTGGTGGTGGACGACCAACAGTGTTCCAATGTGTAGTTGTCGTGGTGGACGACCAGCAGTGTTCCAGTGTGTAGTTGTCGTGGTGGACGACCAACAGTGTTCCAATGTGTAGTTGTCGTGGTGGACGACCACCAGTGTTCCAGTGTGTAGTTGTCGTGGTGGACGACCACCAGTGTTCCAGTGTGTAGTTGTCGTGGTGGACGACCACCAGTGTTCCAGTGTGTAGTTGTCGTGGTGGACGACCAGCAGTGTTCCAGTGTGTAGTTGTCGTGGTGGACGACCAGCAGTGTTCCAGTGTGTAGTTGTCGTGGTGGACGACCAGCAGTGTTCCAGTGTGTAGTTGTCGTGGTGGACGACCAACAGTGTTCCAATGTGTAGTTGTCGTGGTGGACGACCAGCAGTGTTCCAGTGTGTAGTTGTCGTGGTGGACGACCAACAGTGTTCCAATGTGTAGTTGTCGTGGTGGACGACCAGTAGTGTTACAGTGTGTAGTTGTCGTGGTGGACGACCAGCAGTGTTCCAGTGTGTAGTTGTCGTGGTGGACGACCAACAGTGTTCCAGTGTGTAGTTGTCGTGGTGGACGACCAACAGTGTTCCAATGTGTAGTTGTCGTGGTGGACGACCAGCAGTGTTCCAGTGTGTAGTTGTCGTGGTGGACGACCAACAGTGTTCCAGTGTGTAGTTGTCGTGGTGGACGACCAACAGTGTTCCAGTGTGTAGTTGTCGTGGTGGACGACCAATAATGTGTAGTTGTCGTGGTGGACGACCAGCAGTGTCGCAGTGTGTAGTTGTCGTGGTGGACGACCAGCAGTGTGTAGTTGTCGTGGTGGACGACCAACAGTGTTCCAGTGTGTAGTTGTGGTGGTGGACGACCAACAGTGTTCCAATGTGTAGTTGTCGTGGTGGACGACCAGCAGTGTTCCAGTGTGTAGTTGTCGTGGTGGACGACCAACAGTGTTCCAATGTGTAGTTGTCGTGGTGGACGACCACCAGTGTTCCAGTGTGTAGTTGTCGTGGTGGACGACCACCAGTGTTCCAGTGTGTAGTTGTCGTGGTGGACGACCACCAGTGTTCCAGTGTGTAGTTGTCGTGGTGGACGACCACCAGTGTTCCAGTGTGTAGTTGTCGTGGTGGACGACCACCAGTGTTCCAGTGTGTAGTTGTCGTGGTGGACGACCAGCAGTGTTCCAGTGTGTAGTTGTCGTGGTGGACGACCAGCAGTGTTCCAGTGTGTAGTTGTCGTGGTGGACGACCAGCAGTGTTCCAGTGTGTAGTTGTCGTGGTGGACGACCAGCAGTGTTCCAGTGTGTAGTTCTCGTGGTGGACGACCAGCAGTGTTCCAGTGTGTAGTTGTCGTGGTGGACGACCAGCAGTGTCCCAGTGTGTAGTTGTCGTGGTGGACGACCACCAGTGTTCCGGTGTGTAGTTGTGGTGGTGGACGACCAGCAGTGTTCCAGTGTGTAGTTGTCGTGGTGGACGACCAACAGTGTTCCAGTGTGTAGTTGTCGTGGTGGACGACCAACAGTGTTCCAGTGTGTAGTTGTCGTGGTGGACGACCAGCAGTGTTCCAGTGTGTAGTTGTCGTGGTGGACGACCAGCAGTGTTCCAGTGTGTAGTTGTCGTGGTGGACGACCAGCAGTGTTCCAGTGTGTAGTTGTCGTGGTGGACGACCAGTAATGTTCCAGTGTGTAGTTGTCATGGTGGACGACCAGTAGTGTTCCAGTGTGTAGTTGTCGTGGTGGACGACCAGTAGTGTCCCAGTGTGTAGTTGTCGTGGTGGACGACCAGCAGTGTGTAGTTGTCGTGGGGAACGACCACCAGTGTCCCCGTGTGTAGTTGTCGTGGTGGACGACCAGTAATGTTCCAGTGTGTAGTTGTCGTGGTGGACGACCAGTAGTGTTCCAGTGTGTAGTTGTCGTGGTGGACGACCAGCAGTGTTCCGGTGTGTAGTTGTCGTGGTGGACGACCAGCAGTGTGTAGTTGTCGTGGTGGACGACCAGTAATGTTCCAGTGTGTAGTTGTCGTGGTGGCGACCAGTAGTGTTCCAGTGTGTAGTTGTCGTGGTGGACGACCAGCAGTGTTCCGGTGTGTAGTTGTCGTGGTGGACGACCAGCAGTGTGTAGTTGTCGTGGTGGACGACCAGCAGTGTGTAGTTGTAGTGGACGACCAGCAGTGTGTAGTTGTCGTGGTGGACGACCAGCTGTGTCCCAGTGTGTAGTTGTGGTGGACGACCAGCTGTGTGCAGTTGTCGTGGTGGACGACCAACAGTGTTCCAGTGTATAGTTGTCGTGGTGGACGACCAGCAGTGTTCCAGTGTGTAGTTGTCGTGGTGGACGACCAGCAGTGTGTAGTTGTCGTGGTGGACGACCAACAGTGTGTAGTTGTCGTGGTGGACGACCAGCAGTGTCCCAGTGTGTAGTTGTCGTGGTGGACGACCAGCAGTGTTCCAGTGTGTAGTTGTCGTGGTGGACGACCAGCAGTGTTCCAGTGTGTAGTTGTCGTGGTGGACGACCATCAGTGTCCCAGTGTGTAGTTGTCGTGGTGGACGACCAGTAGTGTTCTAGTGTGTAGTTGTCGTGGTGGACGACCAGCAGTGTGTAGTTGTCGTGGTGGACGACCAGTAGTGTTCCAGTGTGTAGTTGTCGTGGTGGACGACCAGCAGTGTGTAGTTGTCGTGGTGGACGACTATCAGTGTCCCAGTGTGTAGTTGTCGTGGTGGACGACCAGTAGTGTTCCAGTGTGTAGTTGTCGTGGTAGACGACCACCAGTGTTCCAGTGTGTAGTTGTCGTGTTGGACGACCAGTAGTGTCCCAGTGTGTAGTTGTCGTGGTGGACGACCAGCAGTGTGTAATTGTCGTGATGGACGACCAGCAGTGTGTAATTGTCGTGGTGGACGACCAGCAGTGTGTAGTTGTCGTGTTGGACGACCAACAGTGTTCCAGTGTGTAGTTATCGTGGTGGACGACCAGCAGTGTTCCAGTGTGTAGTTGTCGTGGTGGACGATCAGCAGTGTCCCAGTGTGTAGTTGTCGTGGTGGACGACCAACAGTGTGTAGTTGTCGTGGTGGACGACCAACAGTGTGTAGTTGTCGTGGTGGACGACCAGCAGTGTTCCAGTGTGTAGTTGTCGTGGTGGACGACCAACAGTGTTCCAGTGTGTAGTTGTCGTGGTGTACGACCAGCAGTGTGTAGTTGTCGTGGTGTACGACCAGCAGTGTGTAGTTGTCGTGGTGGACTACCAACAATGTTCCAGTGTGTAGTTGTCGTGGTGGACGACCAGCAGTGTGTAGTTGTCGTGGTGGACGACCAACAGTGTTCCAGTGTATAGTTGTCGTGGTGGACGACCAGCAGTGTTCCAGTGTGTAGTTGTCGTGGTGGACGACCAGCAGTGTGTAGTTGTCGTGGACGACCAGCAGTGTCCCAGTGTGTAGTTGTCGTGGTGGACGACCAGCAGTGTCCCAGTGTGTAGTTGTCGTGGTGGACGACCAGCAGTGTCCGAGTGTGTAGTTGTCGTGGTGGACGACCAAATGTGCTCCAGTGTGTAGTTGTCGTGGTGGACGACCATCAGTGTCCCAGTGTGTAGTTGTCGAGGTGGACGACCAGTAGTGTTCCAGTGTGTAGTTGTCGTGGTGGACGACCAACAGTGTTCCAGTGTGTAGTTGTCGTGGTGGACGACCAGAAGTGTTCCAATGTGTAGTTGTCGCGGTAGACGACCAGCAGTGTTCCAGTGTGTAGTTGTCGTGGTGGACGACCATCAGTGTCCCAGTGTGTAGTTGTCGTAGTGGACGACCAGTAGTGTTCCAGTGTGTAGTTGTCGTGGTGGACGACCAGCAGTGTTCCAGTGTGTAGTTGTCGTGGTGGACGACCAGCAGTGTGTAGTTGTCGTGGTGGACGACCAGTAGTGTTCCAGTGTGTAGTTGTAGTGGTGGACGACCAGCAGTGTGTACTTGTCGTGGTGGACGACCAGCAGTGTCCCAGTGTGTAGTTGTCGTGGTGGACGACCAGCAGTGTCCCAGTGTGTAGTTGTCGTGGTGGACGACCAGCAGTGTCCCAGTGTGTAGTTGTCGTGGTGGACGACCAACAGTGTTCCAGTGTATAGTTGTCGTGGTGGACGACCAGCAATGTCCCAGTGTGTAGTTGTCGTGGGGGACGACCAGCAGTGTGTAGTTGTCGTGGTGGACGACCAACAGTGTTCCAGTGTGTAGTTTTCGTGGTGGACGACCAACAGTGTTCCAGTGTGTAGTTGTCGTGGTGGACGACCAGCAGTGTGTAGTTGTCGTGGTGGACGACCAACAGTGTTACAGTGTGTAGTTGTCGTGGTGGACGACCAGCAGTGTGTAATTGTCGTGGTGGACGACCAACAGTGTTCCAGTGTGTAGTTGTCGTAGTGGACGACCAGCAGTGTGTAGTTGTCGTGGTGGACGACCACCAGTGTTCCAGTGTGTAGTTGTCGTGGTGGACGACCAACAGTGTTTAGTTGTCGTGGTGGACGACCAGCAGTGTGTAGCTGTCGTGGTGGACGACTAACAGTGTTCCAGTGTGTAGTTGTCGTGGTGGACGACCAGCTGTGTGTAGTTGTCGTGGTGGACGACCAGCAGTGTGTAGTTGTCGTGGTGGACGACCAGCAGTGTGTATTTGTCGTGGTGGACGACCAACAGTGTTCCAGTGTGTAGTTGTCGTGGTGGACGACCAGCAGTGTTCCAGTGTGTAGTTGTCGTGGTGGACGACCAGTAGTGTTCCAGTGTGTAGTTGTCGTGGTGGACGACCAGCAGTGTTCCAGTGTGTTGTTGTCGTGGTGGACGACCAACAGTGTTCCAGTGTGTACTTGTCGTGGTGGACGACCAGCAGTGTCCCAGTGTGTAGTTGTCGTGGTGGACGACCAGCAGTGTCCCAGTGTGTAGTTGTCGTGGTGGACGACCAGCAGTGTCCCATTGTGTAGTTGTCGTGGTGGACGACCAACAGTGTTCCAGTGTGTAGTTGTCGTGGTGGACGACCAACAGTGTTCCAGTGTGTAGTTGTCGTGGTGGACGACCAGCAGTGTTCCATTGTGTAGTTGTCGTGGTGGACGACCAGTAGTGTTCCAGTGTGTAGTTGTCGTAGTGGACGACCAGCAGTGTTCCAGTGTGTTGTTGTCGTGGTGGACGACCAACAGTGTTCCAGTGTGTACTTGTCGTGGTGGACGACCAACAGTGTTCCAGTGTGTACTTGTCGTGGTGGACGACCAGCAGTGTCCCAGTGTGTAGTTGTCGTGGTGGACGACCAGCAGTGTTCCAGTGTGTAGTTGTCGTGGTGGACGACCAACAGTGTTCCAGTGTGTAGTTGTGGTGGTGGACGACCAACAGTGTTCCAGTGTGTAGTTGTCGTGGTGGACGACCAGCAGTGTTCCAGTGTGTAGTTGTCGTGGTGGACGACCAACAGTGTTCCAGTGTGTAGTTGTGGTGGTGGACGACCAACAGTGTTCCAATGTGTAGTTGTCGTGGTGGACGACCAGCAGTGTTCCAGTGTGTAGTTGTCGTGGTGGACGACCAACAGTGTTCCAGTGTGTAGTTGTCGTGGTGGACGACCAACAGTGTTCCAATGTGTAGTTGTCGTGGTGGACGACCAGCAGTGTTCCAGTGTGTAGTTGTCGTGGTGGACGACCAACAGTGTTCCAATGTGTAGTTGTCGTGGTGGACGACCAGTAGTGTTCCAGTGTGTAGTTGTCGTGGTGGACGACCAGCAGTGTTCCAGTGTGTAGTTGTCGTGGTGGACGACCAACAGTGTTCCAGTGTGTAGTTGTCGTGGTGGACGACCAACAGTGTTCCAATGTGTAGTTGTCGTGGTGGACGACCAGCAGTGTTCCAGTGTGTAGTTGTCGTGGTGGACGACCAACAGTGTTCCAGTGTGTAGTTGTCGTGGTGGACGACCAACAGTGTTCCAATGTGTAGTTGTCGTGGTGGACGACCAGTAGTGTTCCAGTGTGTAGTTGTCGTAGTGGACGACCAGCAGTGTTCCAGTGTGTAGTTGTCGTGGTGGACGACCAACAGTGTTCCAGTGTGTAGTTGTGGTGGTGGACGACCAACAGTGTTCCAATGTGTAGTTGTCGTGGTGGACGACCAGCAGTGTTCCAGTGTGTAGTTGTCGTGGTGGACGACCAACAGTGTTCCAGTGTGTTGTTGTCGTGGTGGACGACCAACAGTGTTCCAGTGTGTAGTTGTCGTGGTGGACGACCAACAGTGTGTAGTTGTCGTGGTGGACGACCAACAGTGTTCCAGTGTGTAGTTGTCGTGGTGGACGACCAGGAGTGTGTAGTTGTCGTGGTGGACGACCAACAGTGTTCCAGTGTGTAGTTGTCGTGGTGGACGACCAACAGTGTTCCAGTGTGTAGTTGTCGTGGTGGACGACCAACAGTGTTCCAGTGTGTAGTTGTCGTGGTGGACGACCAATAATGTGTAGTTGTCGTGGTGGACGACCAGCAGTGTCGCAGTGTGTAGTTGTCGTGGTGGACGACCAACAGTGTTCCAGTGTGTAGTTGTGGTGGTGGACGACCAACAGTGTTCCAATGTGTAGTTGTCGTGGTGGACGACCAGCAGTGTTCCAGTGTGTAGTTGTCGTGGTGGACGACCAACAGTGTTCCAGTGTGTAGTTGTCGTGGTGGACGACCAACAGTGTTCCAATGTGTAGTTGTCGTGGTGGACGACCAGCAGTGTTCCAGTGTGTAGTTGTCGTGGTGGACGACCAACAGTGTTCCAATGTGTAGTTGTCGTGGTGGACGACCAGTAGTGTTACAGTGTGTAGTTGTCGTGGTGGACGACCAGCAGTGTTCCAGTGTGTAGTTGTCGTGGTGGACGACCAACAGTGTTCCAGTGTGTAGTTGTCGTGGTGGACGACCAACAGTGTTCCAATGTGTAGTTGTCGTGGTGGACGACCAGCAGTGTTCCAGTGTGTAGTTGTCGTGGTGGACGACCAACAGTGTTCCAGTGTGTAGTTGTCGTGGTGGACGACCAACAGTGTTCCAGTGTGTAGTTGTCGTGGTGGACGACCAATAATGTGTAGTTGTCGTGGTGGACGACCAGCAGTGTCGCAGTGTGTAGTTGTCGTGGTGGACGACCAGCAGTGTGTAGTTGTCGTGGTGGACGACCAACAGTGTTCCAGTGTGTAGTTGTGGTGGTGGACGACCAACAGTGTTCCAATGTGTAGTTGTCGTGGTGGACGACCAGCAGTGTTCCAGTGTGTAGTTGTCGTGGTGGACGACCAACAGTGTTCCAATGTGTAGTTGTCGTGGTGGACGACCACCAGTGTTCCAGTGTGTAGTTGTCGTGGTGGACGACCACCAGTGTTCCAGTGTGTAGTTGTCGTGGTGGACGACCACCAGTGTTCCAGTGTGTAGTTGTCGTGGTGGACGACCAGCAGTGTTCCAGTGTGTAGTTGTCGTGGTGGACGACCAACAGTGTTCCAGTGTGTAGTTGTCGTGGTGGACGACCAGCAGTGTTCCAGTGTGTAGTTGTCGTGGTGGACGACCAGCAGTGTTCCAGTGTGTAGTTGTCGTGGTGGACGACCAGCAGTGTTCCAGTGTGTAGTTCTCGTGGTGGACGACCAGCAGTGTTCCAGTGTGTAGTTGTCGTGGTGGACGACCAGCAGTGTCCCAGTGTGTAGTTGTCGTGGTGGACGACCAGCAGTGTTCCGGTGTGTAGTTGTGGTGGTGGACGACCAGCAGTGTTCCAGTGTGTAGTTGTCGTGGTGGACGACCAACAGTGTTCCAGTGTGTAGTTGTCGTGGTGGACGACCAACAGTGTTCCAGTGTGTAGTTGTCGTGGTGGACGACCAGCAGTGTTCCAGTGTGTAGTTGTCGTGGTGGACGACCAGCAGTGTTCCAGTGTGTAGTTGTCGTGGTGGACGACCAGCAGTGTTCCAGTGTGTAGTTGTCGTGGTGGACGACCAGTAATGTTCCAGTGTGTAGTTGTCATGGTGGACGACCAGTAGTGTTCCAGTGTGTAGTTGTCGTGGTGGACGACCAGTAGTGTCCCAGTGTGTAGTTGTCGTGGTGGACGACCAGCAGTGTGTAGTTGTCGTGGGGAACGACCACCAGTGTCCCCGTGTGTAGTTGTCGTGGTGGACGACCAGTAATGTTCCAGTGTGTAGTTGTCGTGGTGGACGACCAGTAGTGTTCCAGTGTGTAGTTGTCGTGGTGGACGACCAGCAGTGTTCCGGTGTGTAGTTGTCGTGGTGGACGACCAGCAGTGTGTAGTTGTCGTGGTGGACGACCAGTAATGTTCCAGTGTGTAGTTGTCGTGGTGGACGACCAGTAGTGTTCCAGTGTGTAGTTGTCGTGGTGGACGACCAGCAGTGTTCCGGTGTGTAGTTGTCGTGGTGGACGACCAGCAGTGTGTAGTTGTCGTGGTGGACGACCAGCAGTGTGTAGTTGTGGTGGACGACCAGCAGTGTGTAGTTGTCGTGGTGGACGACCAGCTGTGTCCCAGTGTGTAGTTGTGGTGGACGACCAGCTGTGTGCAGTTGTCGTGGTGGACGACCAACAGTGTTCCAGTGTATAGTTGTCGTGGTGGACGACCAGCAGTGTTCCAGTGTGTAGTTGTCGTGGTGGACGACCAGCAGTGTGTAGTTGTCGTGGTGGACGACCAACAGTGTGTAGTTGTCGTGGTGGACGACCAGCAGTGTCCCAGTGTGTAGTTGTCGTGGTGGACGACCAGCAGTGTTCCAGTGTGTAGTTGTCGTGGTGGACGACCAGCAGTGTTCCAGTGTGTAGTTGTCGTGGTGGACGACCATCAGTGTCCCAGTGTGTAGTTGTCGTGGTGGACGACCAGTAGTGTTCTAGTGTGTAGTTGTCGTGGTGGACGACCAGCAGTGTGTAGTTGTCGTGGTGGACGACCAGTAGTGTTCCAGTGTGTAGTTGTCGTGGTGGACGACCAGTAGTGTTCCAGTGTGTAGTTGTCGTGGTGGACGACCAGCAGTGTGTAGTTGTCGTGGTGGACGACTATCAGTGTCCCAGTGTGTAGTTGTCGTGGTGGACGACCAGTAGTGTTCCAGTGTGTAGTTGTCGTGGTAGACGACCACCAGTGTTCCAGTGTGTAGTTGTCGTGTTGGACGACCAGTAGTGTCCCAGTGTGTAGTTGTCGTGGTGGACGACCAGCAGTGTGTAATTGTCGTGATGGACGACCAGCAGTGTGTAATTGTCGTGGTGGACGACCAGCAGTGTGTAGTTGTCGTGTTGGACGACCAACAGTGTTCCAGTGTGTAGTTATCGTGGTGGACGACCAGCAGTGTTCCAGTGTGTAGTTGTCGTGGTGGACGATCAGCAGTGTCCCAGTGTGTAGTTGTCGTGGTGGACGATTAACAGTGTGTAGTTGTCGTGGTGGACGACCAACAGTGTGTAGTTGTCGTGGTGGACGACCAGCAGTGTTCCAGTGTGTAGTTGTCGTGGTGGACGACCAACAGTGTTCCAGTGTGTAGTTGTCGTGGTGTACGACCAGCAGTGTGTAGTTGTCGTGGTGTACGACCAGCAGTGTGTAGTTGTCGTGGTGGACTACCAACAGTGTTCCAGTGTGTAGTTGTCGTGGTGGACGACCAGCAGTGTGTAGTTGTCGTGGTGGACGACCAACAGTGTTCCAGTGTATAGTTGTCGTGGTGGACGACCAGCAGTGTTCCAGTGTGTAGTTGTCGTGGTGGACGACCAGCAGTGTGTAGTTGTCGTGGACGACCAGCAGTGTCCCAGTGTGTAGTTGTCGTGGTGGACGACCAGCAGTGTCCCAGTGTGTAGTTGTCGTGGTGGACGACCAGCAGTGTCCGAGTGTGTAGTTGTCGTGGTGGACGACCAAATGTGCTCCAGTGTGTAGTTGTCGTGGTGGACGACCATCAGTGTCCCAGTGTGTAGTTGTCGAGGCGGACGACCAGTAGTGTTCCAGTGTGTAGTTGTCGTGGTGGACGACCAACAGTGTTCCAGTGTGTAGTTGTCGTGGTGGACGACCAGAAGTGTTCCAATGTGTAGTTGTCGCGGTAGACGACCAGCAGTGTTCCAGTGTGTAGTTGTCGTGGTGGACGACCATCAGTGTCCCAGTGTGTAGTTGTCGTAGTGGACGACCAGTAGTGTTCCAGTGTGTAGTTGTCGTGGTGGACGACCAGCAGTGTTCCAGTGTGTAGTTGTCGTGGTGGACGACCAGCAGTGTGTAGTTGTCGTGGTGGACGACCAGTAGTGTTCCAGTGTGTAGTTGTAGTGGTGGACGACCAGCAGTGTGTACTTGTCGTGGTGGACGACCAGCAGTGTCCCAGTGTGTAGTTGTCGTGGTGGACGACCAGCAGTGTCCCAGTGTGTAGTTGTCGTGGTGGACGACCAGCAGTGTCCCAGTGTGTAGTTGTCGTGGTGGACGACCAACAGTGTTCCAGTGTATAGTTGTCGTGGTGGACGACCAGCAATGTCCCAGTGTGTAGTTGTCGTGGTGGACGACCAGCAGTGTGTAGTTGTCGTGGTGGACGACCAACAGTGTTCCAGTGTGTAGTTGTCGTGGTGGACGACCAACAGTGTTCCAGTGTGTAGTTGTCGTGGTGGACGACCAGCAGTGTGTAGTTGTCGTGGTGGACGACCAACAGTGTTACAGTGTGTAGTTGTCGTGGTGGACGACCAGCAGTGTGTAATTGTCGTGGTGGACGACCAACAGTGTTCCAGTGTGTAGTTGTCGTAGTGGACGACCAGCAGTGTGTAGTTGTCGTGGTGGACGACCACCAGTGTTCCAGTGTGTAGTTGTCGTGGTGGACGACCAACAGTGTTTAGTTGTCGTGGTGGACGACCAGCAGTGTGTAGCTGTCGTGGTGGACGACTAACAGTGTTCCAGTGTGTAGTTGTCGTGGTGGACGACCAGCTGTGTGTAGTTGTCGTGGTGGACGACCAGCAGTGTGTAGTTGTCGTGGTGGACGACCAGCAGTGTGTATTTGTCGTGGTGGACGACCAACAGTGTTCCAGTGTGTAGTTGTCGTGGTGGACGACCAGCAGTGTTCCAGTGTGTAGTTGTCGTGGTGGACGACCAGTAGTGTTCCAGTGTGTAGTTGTCGTGGTGGACGACCAGCAGTGTTCCAGTGTGTTGTTGTCGTGGTGGACGACCAACAGTGTTCCAGTGTGTACTTGTCGTGGTGGACGACCAGCAGTGTCCCAGTGTGTAGTTGTCGTGGTGGACGACCAGCAGTGTCCCAGTGTGTAGTTGTCGTGGTGGACGACCAGCAGTGTCCCATTGTGTAGTTGTCGTGGTGGACGACCAACAGTGTTCCAGTGTGTAGTTGTCGTGGTGGACGACCAACAGTGTTCCAGTGTGTAGTTGTCGTGGTGGACGACCAGCAGTGTTCCATTGTGTAGTTGTCGTGGTGGACGACCAGTAGTGTTCCAGTGTGTAGTTGTCGTAGTGGACGACCAGCAGTGTTCCAGTGTGTTGTTGTCGTGGTGGACGAACAACAGTGTTCCAGTGTGTACTTGTCGTGGTGGACGACCAACAGTGTTCCAGTGTGTACTTGTCGTGGTGGACGACCAGCAGTGTCCCAGTGTGTAGTTGTCGTGGTGGACGACCAGCAGTGTTCCAGTGTGTAGTTGTCGTGGTGGACGACCAACAGTGTTCCAGTGTGTAGTTGTGGTGGTGGACGACCAACAGTGTTCCAGTGTGTAGTTGTCGTGGAGGACGACCAGCAGTGTTCCAGTGTGTAGTTGTCGTGGTGGACGACCAACAGTGTTCCAGTGTGTAGTTGTGGTGGTGGACGACCAACAGTGTTCCAATGTGTAGTTGTCGTGGTGGACGACCAGCAGTGTTCCAGTGTGTAGTTGTCGTGGTGGACGACCAACAGTGTTCCAGTGTGTAGTTGTCGTGGTGGACGACCAACAGTGTTCCAATGTGTAGTTGTCGTTGTGGACGACCAGCAGTGTTCCAGTGTGTAGTTGTCGTGGTGGACGACCAACAGTGTTCCAATGTGTAGTTGTCGTGGTGGACGACCAGTAGTGTTCCAGTGTGTAGTTGTCGTGGTGGACGACCAGCAGTGTTCCAGTGTGTAGTTGTCGTGGTGGACGACCAACAGTGTTCCAGTGTGTAGTTGTCGTGGTGGACGACCAACAGTGTTCCAATGTGTAGTTGTCGTGGTGGACGACCAGCAGTGTTCCAGTGTGTAGTTGTCGTGGTGGACGACCAACAGTGTTCCAGTGTGTAGTTGTCGTGGTGGACGACCAACAGTGTTCCAATGTGTAGTTGTCGTGGTGGACGACCAGTAGTGTTCCAGTGTGTAGTTGTCGTAGTGGACGACCAGCAGTGTTCCCGTGTGTAGTTGTCGTGGTGGACGACCAACAGTGTTCCAGTGTGTAGTTGTGGTGGTGGACGACCAACAGTGTTCCAATGTGTAGTTGTCGTGGTGGACGACCAGCAGTGTTCCAGTGTGTAGTTGTCGTGGTGGACGACCAACAGTGTTCCAGTGTGTAGTTGTCGTGGTGGACGACCAACAGTGTTCCAGTGTGTAGTTGTCGTGGTGGACGACCAGCAGTGTGTAGTTGTCGTGGTGGACGACCAACAGTGTTCCAGTGTGTAGTTGTCGTGGTGGACGACCAACAGTGTTCCAGTGTGTAGTTGTCGTGGTGGACGACCAATAATGTGTAGTTGTCGTGGTGGACGACCAGCAGTGTCGCAGTGTGTAGTTGTCGTGGTGGACGACCAGCAGTGTGTAGTTGTCGTGGTGGACGACCAACAGTGTTCCAGTGTGTAGTTGTCGTGGAGGACGACCAACAGTGTTCCAGTGTGTAGTGGTCGTGGTGGACGACCAACAGTGTGTAGTTGTCGTGGTGGACGACCAACAGTGTGTAGTTGTCGTGGTGGACGACCAGCAGTGCATAGTTGTCGTGGTGGACGACCAACAGTGTTCCGGTGTGTAGTTGTCGTGGTGGACGACCAACAGTGTTCCAGTGTGTAGTTGTCGTGGTGGACGACCAGCAGTGTGTAGTTGTCGTGGTGGACGACCAGCAGTGTGTAGTTGTCGTGGTGGACGACCAGCAGTGTGTAGTTGTCGCGGTGGAACGCTAGAACAGCATATAGGATACATAACTATGATACATTAGGATCATGTATGGTATATACCATCATGTACTACTTACTATACATGATGGTATAACATGATTGTATATGATGCATAATTGTTATAATATGACTGAATTGAAGCTTTGGTAAATCCCAGGAACAATGGTGGCATCCATGTTAGAATACAGCCAACAATTGTATGAACAATTATTGGAAACATTCTATACTGATATACAATATGGACGCATGTTGGTATACATGATAGAATACATCCTAGAATTCATAATATAGTTCAAGTAATAAATGTGGGATACATTATAGGAATCATATTGGGATACATGTTGGGACGCGTTTATGTATAGGACTGATGTTAATATACATAATGGCATACATGTTGAGTGGACAGCACTTCGGAGTTGTAATCCTGTGGTTTCAGGTTTAATCTCCGGAGGAGGAGGAACCAAATGGACAGAGTTTCTTTCACTCTGATGCACCTGTTCACCTAGCAGTAAATAGGTATCTGGGAGTTAGACAGCTGCTATGGGCTGCTTCCTGGGGGTGTGTAACAAACAGGAGGACTGCTCGAGGACCGGGCCGCGGGGACCCTAAACCCCGAAATCCTCTCAAGGTAACCTGAAGAAGATACAGA